>NC_056748.1:780679868-780979868 GCF_019279795.1 Protopterus annectens | reverse complement strand
GAATGGCTAAAGCCAGCTAATCCACCTTGAGGGGAGGGGCTACCAATGTTCTAGTGAAGGACTAGGGCGAATGTGTATACTAGAAATACAGTGTACCACAAAATAGAGAGTTTATATGGTGGCATGCATATGTCCCCAGACAGAAGAATAATGCAGCAGTCTGAGATGGGGCAAGGATGTTTGAGCTATGTATAACATTTCCGATCCCTCAACATTTAACCACATCCATCCTAGCTCCTGACTGTCACCCCAGGAGAAAAGAATGCAAAGAATGGGCCATAGAGCTCTCAACCCAAACAGGCACAAATGGGTCAATACTGACTCTGGTGGGGGAGAGGCAGACAAAAAAAATAAATAAATAAATAAGCACTTTAGTTTCAGCTTCAGTTTTATTTATGGCATGTATCATTTGTCAACTTCATTTCATGAATCATTGTTATAAAACATTTAGCTGTAGCAGGTTTCATTGCAATTTATGAAATGCAAGCGTATTTTATTTCAAGATGAAATATACATGAAAATCAATGATGTTAGTGAAAGGTAAATATTTTGTTTTATATAAATATTGAATATTTCTGGTTAACTTTCCAGGATCACATGTTTATACGCTTAATGGAAGTGACCCAGAAGGAAATGCAGTGATATATGGAATAGCCTTTGAACCAGGATCAAAGAAATATTTTGCAGTTGATGCACACCTTGGAAATGTGACATTGACAGAAGAGCTTGATCGAGAGGTAGAGTAATCGTTTGTCATATTTTCTTCATTTGTTAAAACCCCACTTTTCGTCTAAACATGATATATTAAGTCATTGAAATAACCTTTTTTCAGCTGTTGCAGAGCTAATTGATTGCATGTATATATGCTCAAGGGGTTCTCTTATCGTTTGTCATGTAGTTTCTAATCAAGATTATAATCAAGCAAATCTAAATGGCTGAAACTCTGACCAGAAGAAAAAAAAATACAAACAAAAGTGTTTGTTACAGGCGGGTATGTGACTCATACCCCTTACTTATCTATACTAAGCACACCATTGCACAACTGTAGAGAAAATTTTAAAATCTCAAAAACTTAGAATATGGTGCTAGCAAATAGAAACTAAACCAGCAATCATTTTAATGGGAAGCCATGATCAGTGAATTGCAGGTCATGGAATTATATTTAATAAGTAATGCACCATGATGCACTTAATACTTGATCAAAGGTAGGAAAGTCTGTTCAGGATATAAAGCTTTAACATCTCTGCTACAGTACAAATGAAAGATAAAAAGTGACAGCTATAACTTCATCATGCTAAAAATACAGGAGCAGAGATACACAAGTCCTTTAAATTAAACCGAGAACTGCAGATTGGTGCTCATCCACAGACAGGCATAGCAGAGACAGCCTGCCAAAATCAGCAAGTATAGTCTTACTGTTATTCTGTATGGAACTTTGGAAAAATATTACTGTTGTTAGTAATTATGGGTATTCCTTCAAGATGCAGGTCCTCAATAAATTGCAGATAACTGTGAGAAAAAATGTTTACATGATTCTGGTTACATGTAAGTAAAGAATTCTCAGACAGTCATAAATGAAATATAACCCAGTTTTGTCCTTAGTGACAAAGGTATATTTGCACAAGTTTAATTTTCTAAAATGTGGCCACCTAGGCATCATAACCAGAAATGCAGATTTGCTTGTAGTTAAGTAACACTTGGCCCACTTAGGCTGTTCATTTCCCTACCTTTTGGAACAGCTGCAGATTATACTTAACCAACAACGTATTTATTTTTCTTAGTGATAGCATAAAAAGCTGCCTTAAGTCCATGCCAAGCATTCCTGAATTCAATGCTGCTAACTCTTCAGGAAAGTTGTTCCAGTCATCTGCTATCATTGCCACACAAAGTGTCCTCAAAAGCTCCCTCCAGTGTTCCTCATTCTATAATTTCTTTATGTGGTTTAAGTCTTGGAAAATGAGGTTTCCAGTGTTGCACACAATGTACAATATAGGTGCTTCCCAGAAGTATTTACAGAGAAATAATGCATTGTTCTGCTGGAGACCACTCCTCGTTGTATATTGGTAATATCCCTGATATCTTTCCTACTTTGTCACACGGCTTCCTTTAGTGCTCTCAGGTCTGTTTCTAATTCGTTGTCATCCTCTTGATCATAGCCTTGGTAATCCAGTCCCACCTTGTTCAGTCCCACCTATTGAGACAGCAATCTTGTCAAGTGTACATATGATCAAGTATAAGTATTCATTTAGAGTGTGCACATATGAAGGTGGAAGATCTCCAGTAGTGTCTTGTTTCTCACAGTATAAGACATCTGCAGGATCTGAGTGTCAGTATGAGCACATCAGTTTGTGTGGGCTGAATGGCATTCTGAGGTGCTTATGTGCAGTTAAGGTGAATAGTGTGATTGTGAGATCTGCCTTTATGTAAAAATGCTTGTGCCTCAATAAGAGAGATGTTGAGTTTGAATAGGTGTGTGAGTGTGTTGCTGAATATATTTCTTTGCATGTTTTAAACTAGTAGAGGTGATTTTATTAATGTGTGGTGAAAAATAATTACCTAAAAGCATGAGTGTGGGCTTTCTGTGTGTGTGTGTGTGTGTGTGTGTGTGTGTGTGTGTGTGTGTGTGTGTGTGTGTGTGTGTGTGTGTGTGTGTATGTGTACATGCGGTGTTGGTGGTTGATTGGTAGGTGTATGCATACCTTTTAACTTCTAAGTACAAGAAATCTGAGTAAAGCCAAAAATAATGAGTGGTCTGGGTAAAGCCAAAAATGGGGGGGGCAAAAATCATGGACAAATTTGAAATAGTTCACTTATAAGCTTAGAAAGCTTCTAGAATAGCAGGTTTTGTTTTTAGCATGCATTTTCTTTAGGATATGAAGTGTAAACTCTAAAGTATTTCATTATTTGTGACTTCAGTCCTCAGTGAAATGCCATAAAATAACAAGTTTAATGAGGAGATATATAAAAACATAAGGCATAAATCTGTGCATTCTGTAAGTCCAGACAGTTAAGTGGTATGGGTGTATGCATGTGTACTGGGGTTTGCAATGTGTGTATTCCTGTGCTTGAGGTGTGTCAACTCTCTGTGCTGCAGTGAATGGTAGAATGTGTTTGTGTTGTGTGAGTGTGCATGTGTGCATGTGTGTATCTGTGTATGTGTGCGCATGTGTTGGTCAGGTTTGTAATATTTATGGTATGTGATTGGGAGACTGTGGTCTTTGGCAGGTTACAATTTGTGTTGATTATTTGAAAATCTGTCTACCTACCTTCTCCTGACCAATTAGTCTCACTTGACCAGTGGCTTCTCTTCAGGGGAAGACTCAGGAAACAGTGTACTTTGGTGATTGCAGTATGTGTGTGTGTATGTGTGTGTGTGTGTGTGTGTGTGTGTGTGTGTGTGTGTGTGTGTGTGTGTGTGTGCTGGACTGTAGGTTTTAGGGCTTTGGTACTCATTGTTTTCAATTTTCCTTTTATCTCTGGCTTATCAAATCCAGTGCAACAAAGCTGAGAGAGCTGGTTTCACTATGACCCATGGAAACCCAAGGAATGACTATTTCAAGACTTTCCATGCAGCATTATATGGCTTCTAGTAAATGCAGTACTATATGGGTGTTAGTAACACTATATTTTATAGCCTTGCACTGTATATCTGTCCTTGCTCCATTCTGCCTCACACACCTTGGTATGTCTTTCTTTGCAGATACGGCCAATCTCCTTACATAAAATAGTTATAAACAAACTGTTAGTACACCATCAGCCAACATGGGTCCTCCAGTCTATTAGTGCAGGGATCTGCTGGTGATTTCCAGGGAACAGTTTAAATTCTTTTTTTCATATTGTGCTTCTTACCTCGGTAATTAACTACTCTAATAGCTGAGGCCTGAGCCTCAGTGGGCTCTTCAGGAGTTCTCTGAAGCTCTCTTTTTTCCCAAGCACATTTATTGAAGTTCTGACAGCTGCTTTTAGTAAATTTTCCTTGGTTTACTCAAGCCCTCTATTTTCAATACACCAACAACTTTGCATGTAGCATGTATCTCTGTACTTCTACATCCACATGTATCTCTGTACATCCACATCCACATGTATCTCTGTACTTCCACATCCACATGCATGTCTGTACTTCCACATCCACATGTATCTTTGTACTTCCACATCCACATGTATCTGTGTACTTCCATATCCACATGTATCTCTGTACTTCCACATCCACATGTATGTGTACTTCCACATCCACATGTATATCTGTACTTCCACATCCACATGTATCTGTGTACTTCCACATCCACATGTATCTCTGTACTTCCACATCCACATGTATCTCTGTACTTCCACATCCACATGCATGTCTGTACTTCCACATCCACATGTATCTTTGTACTTCCACATCCACATGTATCTGTGTACTTCCATATCCACATGTATCTCTGTACTTCCACATCCACATGTATGTGTACTTCCACATCCACATGTATATCTGTACTTCCACATCCACATGTATCTGTGTACTTCCACATCCACATGTATCTCTGTACTTCCACAGCCACATGTATGCCTGTACTTCCACATCCACATGTATGTCTGTACTGCCACATCCACATGTATCTCTGTACTTCCACATCCACATGTATCAGTGTACTTCCACATCCACATGTATATCTGTACTTCCACATCCACATGTATCTCTGTACTTCCACATCCACACGTATGCCTGTACTTCCACATCCACATGTATGTCTGTACTTCCACATCCACATGTATCTCTGTACTTGATATTCTTTATAACAGGTTTACAGTCAAAACATAAAATTAATTTAATGGTTTAGTGATTAGCAATGCTACCTCACAATGCTTGGTTCCCAGTTAATTTCGAGCTGTAATAGCGCCTTTGTTGATTATTCACAGTTTTTTTGCTGAATTATGTGGTTTCCTTTCACATGCTAAAGATATGGTATGCTCCAGATTGCCATCAGTGTATGTGCTTCCTGGGATGTAGTGGTATCCCATCCAACTCTAGCTTAGTTCTCTTCCTTATACCAGTTAAAACTGGATTCCCTGCAACCCTAAATATACTAAAGCAGGTATCAGAAAATGAAAGAAATTAATAATTTGTTCTCCTTAGTGACATATATATCACTAAGGACTTTAATTATTGGAAGTGAGTTGAGTTTTTCTGCTGTTTTCTATGCTCCCCCGGTTAAAATATATGTTTGCTGATTAAACCACTTGCATAGTATTTTGCTCCCCTCCCAGACAGTACAGGCGATCACACCTGTACACATTCATATCCATCAGTGTGTTTCACAGTTCCTAGGAATGAAAAACTCCTATCTGCTATACAAGTGATTTGTATGAGTTTGTTAACTGGATGGGTGTCCTAATACAAGAACCCTTTTCAGTCACATCCTAGGCAAGAAGGCTGAGATGGTTACTGCACTGACCACATAATGCAGATACAATTTTATTTATAGATAGATACTGTAGATAGTTAGGGATAGATATCTATGCAATGTTTGTGATCTAGTTAAAATGCATAATTAGACAATGTATTACATATTTAGTTGTTAGTAAAGCCTTTTATAAAGGTTACAATAATCTACATTCAACCAGATATTAAAACTTGTGTTGTAGTGTATCCCAGCTTCATTCGTGCTATGGATACATAAACTATCAGATAATCCACTTTGCATTCTTTTTTCACATTCCCTTGTCAATATTGCATACTCCTTCTGCTGTGATTCTAGCACATTCCCAGCAACAATGTTTGACCCCAAGTTAGTAAATAATCTGTCAAACATCAATCAAACAAAATATACTGACACACTTAAAGCTGAGCTTTTCACAAGTAATAGTAAAGCACATAAAGCCAACAATAAATGTAAACATAAAAATAAATATTCACAAACATTAATCTTAAGCCAGATGAAATATATGTGCCTTGAAGGCATAGAGAATACTAGCATCCTCTTACCACATGAGCAGATAGTACACCAGCGACTCTTAAAGCTGAGCAATACACATATCACGATGGGAAAGTTAGCAAAGTACTAACAGCATGCAAAAAACACTCAAGGCCACTAGCAACAAATGCAGACTCTTCAGAATATGATTTATGTTTATTACCATGAGATGACCCCAAAAAGAGATGAGCTGCAGATGTCTTCAGCGATCAGAACATTAAGGGTCTGTATCAGCAAGCTCTAGGTACAACTAGCAGATCAGTCCAGAGCATCCATAGGTTCATAGGTAGGTACTAGGCTATCGACCCTAGGGCCTATGCAAGCCCAGCTAAAAGGGTACCCTGGCTTTTGCCACCCAAGAAAATTATTTTCCTGTGCCACTGTCGAGCAGAGCCACAGAAGTGATCCCCGGGGTGAATTTCCTATTTCCCATCCAATCATCAAGATTTTTCTTGAAGAGTGCTAATGAGGAGCTTTGTTTGTTATAGATAGGTAGTTTATTCCAGAGTATGGGAAGTCTCTGGGACAGGAATCTATCCCTCTGGCATGTTCTGTCTATTGTAGTGACAAGGTTTAGGTCCCTAGAGCGTGTAGCTCAGAGGGATTGGGATTTCTTTAAGTGGAGCATGTCCAACAGCTCTGGGTTTGACATAGCTTTGTATGTTAGGCAGAGATCACCTCTGAGTAGGCGATATGCGACGGAGTAATGCTGGAGTTTTTTGAGACGGTCTGCGTAGGGCATCTTTCTGAGGCCAGTAATCCTCTTTGTGAGGTGTTTCTGCAGCCTTTCCAGTTGTTGTAGATGTCTTGTGAGGTACATACCAAAAGGGGCGTTGTACTCTAAAATTTGGCTAATGAGTGATAAGTAGAGGGGAACAATGACCTCTTTTTTTCTGGATGAGAAATAATTGTTACTAGGTCCTCTTGATGTATAAGACACCTGATCTAAGTAATGTTTCTATGACAGCATACAGAGGATCTAATCACTGATATCACATGATCTTTGAATGATAAATGATCATCAAAATTCCCTCTTAGATTTTGCACAGATCGCTCAAACTTAAGCCTGCTACCTCCATATATTATGGGGGAAACAAAGCCTGGAACTGGAGACAGCCCAAGGTTCACATTAACGTTCAAGAACTTGATCTTGGAAGGGTCTGCCTTCAGGCAATGATTTCTCTTCCATTAAAGAATGTCATGTAAGCTGCCAGTTAAGGAGTCAGGAGCAATGATACACTCCAGAAGGAAGGAAGGGAAGGAGTAGCTGAGTATTGCCTGCATTAAGAGTTAAATCTGAGCCCTTTCCTGTAATTGACTTTTCCAATTAGAAGCATATATACTAAGCACCTATGGGCCAGGGATGGTGCGGATCCTTACACTATAGGGTGAAACTTGATGAAGAAATGAAACTAGTGAGTACCTCTTGCATGTGTTTTGAGGGATAAGAGACAAACCAGTCAAGAATGGTATCTAAAAGACAGCAGTATGAACAAAGCACTCAACTGAAAATCACATAATTCAGTGTAAAATCTAGTGCAGAAATAAAGGAGGAACAATAATGAATAACATTTATTCCTTGCTTAACCACCCTAGTGAGGTTGGGCTGTATACTGTGCCAGATTCATATTCCAGACTGATAAGGATTGACGAGGCCAAAAGTACTTTCTTAATAACCTTATGTTTGATTGGCACATGACTGGTAAAGGAAGGCTGGTCTAGAGCTTGGAATATGCATCCTCATTGATCCTTTTGAATTTTAGCTTCTGGTATTTAGGCCCTGCATCTGAACAGGTTTCTGATCACCTGTCCACTCATGATTGGCAATGGAGTTTTTTACGGTGTCGAGTTGCCAGCCCGGTGGCCAGCCTTCCACAGAAGGCACACACATGCACTCATGCCTAGGGCCAATTTAGAGTGTCCAATCCACCTACCGCATGTGTTTGGGATGTGGGAGGAAACCGGAGCACCCGGAGAAAACCCATGCGGCCACAGGGAGGACATGCAGACTCCTCACAGAAGGCACCCCAGCCGAGGATTGAACCGGAGAACCTCTTGCTGTGAGGTGATAATGTTAACCGCTACACCACCGCAGCCACCCAAGAAGAAGAAGATCTGAGCAGGTTTCTGCTTGTTTGTACCAAGCTAAACTGAGGTGGGCTACGAGCCACAACTCTGAGTTGAGATACCAGACAACTAGAGGCATCTGAGCTTCCAAAAAACATATGTTGCCTGTTTTTTTTGCTTATTTATACTATTTGCTGGAATTTTCTATTGCCTGCCACCTACTTTTATACTGTTTTATTTACTGTGTACTAAACTACACTGTTATACTGCAATTGTCTGCTACACTGTACATGTAAAATCAAATTGTATTGCTGTTTTCACTGTTTAACAAGCTTTTTTGTTATTTCCACTGTTGTTAAGTATTTACTGGTATTTTTTTCACTGCTTTAAAGCTATCTGTTCTGCCTGCTCTGGTTTCCCCACCAATCAGTACTTAATTAACTGATCTGTTAACTGCTTAAATTATTCTTTACAGCCTCCTGGTTAATTTTCTACTGTTTTAAATGTTTTATCAGTGTCTCATTGCTATTTTTCTGCTGTGTTAAGTATTCTCTACTGTTTCCCCCCTGAAACTAGGGTAGCTAGTGGTTGTAGCATAGTCCAGATCCAGGCCTCCTTTTTCTGAAACTGTTTGTAGTGGTTTGTTTGTTCTAACCACATTTTCCAGGCTATCTTGGATTGGAAGGGGCCTATCTGCACTTTTGTGAGAGAACTGTCTTTGACTGGCACCTGACTGGTAAAGGAAGGCCAGTCTAGGGCTTGGAATAAGCATTCTCATTGGTCCTTTTTAATTTTGTTAGAGTTTTTTTCAAGTTTTAGCTTCTGGTATTTAGGCCCTGTATCTGAAAAGGTTTCTGCTTGCTTGCACATTGCTCAGCACTGTGCACTACCGTGCAATTGTGTGCCAAAGCTGGACAATTAAATTCAACAAATTTTCCCTTAAAACCCAGGCAGAAATTTCCATTTGCTGATGTCCAATGTGACTTTTTCTGAAAAACCACCCCTAGTGACAACAGTATTCAATGTAGCATTATGGACAGTTGGACTATAATTGTTTTTCCTGCCAACCTTGTTGACTTCGGTCTATTGAGGCAGTCTAGCAATTGTCTCATGTACACAGACAACCCTCTACTAATAACACAGTCTAGTAGAGAGTGCGAGAGACATATTTACACCAAGAATCTGGAATCCATGCTCCCTCACTCAAAACAGTAACACGGAGAAGGTTGTCAACTTACCCACCACTACATATTCACATACTATCACTTCCCATACACATAGTACACATCAAACACATAAATTCACATATGTGGAGGTTCTCTCAAAAAACTTACCAAAACACCAGAGATCTCCAAAGCACAAGTCTGCTATAGCTAACAAAGTCTCTTCAGCACCCATGACACATAGCAGCACCAGTGTCTCATCCATCCAGCCTATAAGGCGTAACAGTCAAAACACAAGTTTTCTTGTCATTGGAGACTCAATAGTAAGACACACGGATGTCCTACTCACTAGGTTGGACAAGGAGAAAGTCACATTCAGCTGCCTGTCCAGTGCCAAGATTTGCCAAATCACAAATGCACTCAGGTATCTCAGCAACAAGCACCGTTATGACTCTGTCATAGTTCATGTTGGTATGAATGGCCTCAGATGTACCTCACTGGACTATATGAAGAGAGACATGGGCAAGCTCTCTGAATATGTGCCCAGACAGATATGTCCCTAGTCTTGAGAAGCATACTACCCTCACCTAGAATGATGCCACAGTATAAACAAAAAATTATTGATTTCAATAACTGGCTTAGTTTTTGGTATCATTCCAAAGTGATCCAGTTCCTGTTTGCCTGGGAAGCCATGGTCAACAAACCTCATTGCTTTGCCAGAGACGGTTTGCACCTGGCACCCCTAGGCTTTTAGCTGCTGGCAAAGGCTGTAGCCTCCCCTATAGTGCCTTCTTTAGACAAGATCTCAAAAGCAACATTACCCATGTGAAATTAACCAATCAGAACAAAATTAGGGTCATGCTAATAAATGCTCAGAGCTTAAATTAAAAACTGCACTCCCTGGAAGCACTTCTATCACTAGAAGATGTAGATGTCTGTGCAGTCACAGAAACCTGGTTTAAGGCCTCAGAGAGTACCTCGGCCATGCAAGATTACAATGCCTTCCACACCGTTAGACCGCAAAATAAACATGTGAAAACCAAAGGCGGTGGTGTTTCATACTATATTCGAGATAAATTCACTTCACATCTAGTTATAATGGACAACTCCATAGAGTTACTCCAGGTCCAGGTTATGGTGGGTAAGACCCCCATTCAAATCCTAACGAGTTATAGATCCCCCTCCAAGGGTTATGACTACCATGAAGCCTACTTAACTAAACCAAAGACAATCCAAATTTTACTGAACACACTGATTATGGGGGATTTCAATTATCCCATCATCAACTTGGAAACCTACTCTAGCCCATACTCGCTAGCACAAAAGTTCCTTGATTTCGTGAATTCAAATGCCCTGGAGCAAATTGCTCATACCCCAACAAGAGTAACAAACATTCTGGATCTGGTCCCACCAACATGTCAAACAGGTGCATTGCTGCAACCGTTGGACCCTCATTAGTTAAAACTGACCACAAATCAGTCACCAGAACTCACAAAGGGTGAAATCAGACTAAAAAACTTTACAGACTATACCCTCCTAGGTGAAGTTATAAATGAATCCCAAGCCCCACCCCAAGCTGAAAGTTGTAACTAAACTGAAGCTTACACTAGAGCCCTGTACAATCATTTGCATAAGTGTATAAGCTTGGCTGTATCCGATAGAATCAAAGCCAGAACTGCAAGTAAAATCAAGCTGCCATGGTGGACTTCCAGCATAAAAAAACTCTACAATAAATGCAAAAAGTTGCTGTCTAAGACAACAAAGACAAGGACCCAACAATGGAAGAGCACTCTCCTAAGCCTTAACAGTCAGATAAAACCAAGACCCTCTCCACCAAAGGAAAGCGTTCTGTCTGGTGGACCCCAGCCATAAACAAATTGTATAACAAAAGAAGGAAGCTACTGCAAGACAGAGCAAAATCCCATAAAGGGAAGGCATCTCTGATCAGCACTAGTAGAAAGCTACTTTCTCTCATAAAAACATCCAAGGCCAACTTTGAGAGAAAAATCGCCAAGGACACTAAAGATAACCACAAGGCATTCTTCAGTTATGTTAGAAACATGGGAGGAAACCCTCAGATATGCTCAGAGTTAGTACACAACGACAAAAAATTTACCGAACCCACAGATATTGCCAACATTCTGGCAGACAGGTTCAGTGCAAATTTCTCCCCTCCCTCACCTCCAAAAGAAGAAATACTCATCCCAGCTGAATGTAACCTCCCTGTCATCTCTGATGTCCAGGTGAGAACCACCCACAGCAAAGCAAAAAACACAGCATCTATGGGACCTGATGGTATCCCCAGCTGCGTGATACATGAACTCCAAGAGGAGCTAAACCTGCATATAAAAATGTTATTTAACCTTAGCCTTACTACAGGATATGTACCTGAACACTGGCGTACAGCAACAGTGGTCCCACTCCACAAGGGAGGCTCCACTACAGACCCTGGGAACTACTGCCCCATAAGCTTGACCAGCCTGGTTTGCAAAGCTATGGAAAGAATTATTATGGAACTCATAAACAACGACATTGGGGACCTACAGACACTTGATCCCACCCAGTTTGGCTTTGTAAAGGGCAGATCCTGCCTTTTGAACCTGGTTGACTTTTTCGAAACAGTCACTAGAGCCATTAATGAGGGCAAGGCAGTCCATACAGCCTACCTGGACTTGGCTAAAGCTTTCGACACAATACCCCACTCGGGGATCATAGATAAGCTAAACAGCTTAAATGTATATCCATATGTCACAAGATGGGTTGCAAACTGGCTAAAGAACAGAACCCATAAAGTCAAGATTGCGGGAGCCATGTCAGACTCAAAGCCAGTCACAAGTGGTGTCCCACAGGGCTCTGTCCTGGGACCCCACTTGTTCGGCATTTACTTCTCAGATGTGAAAGCAAACATGGGAGGGTTGTGGCTGACAAAGTTCGCAGATGACTGCAAACTAGGTGCCATAGTTGATACACCAGCTGACACATACATCCTACAGAAAGGCCTCACCAAAACGGACAACTGGTGCTGGAATCATGGCCTTAAACTGAATGCCAAGAAATGTATAGTCATCCCCTTTGGGAAAAACAAAGTACCCACAAATTATCACATAGACAGTAACCCACTGAGTACCGAAAAAGTAATCAGAGACCTGGGGACCCAAGTTGATAGTGACCTCTCATTTGACACCCACGTTGCCAAAGTGGTTAGAAAGACTTTCTACCTTGCCCACCTTATCATGAAGGGGTTCACATCCAGATCAAAGGAGGTCATCGTGCCCCTGTACTCCTCCCTTATCAGGCCCATGATTGAGTACAATGCCCCATTTGGTATGTACCTCACCCGGCACTTACAACAGCTGGAGAGACCCCAGAAGTACCTCACCAAGAGGATCAAGGGTCTCCAACATATGTCATATGCTGCCAGGCTAAAGAAACTCCAGCTCTATTCAGTAGCATACCGCCTGCTCAGAGGTGATCTGTGCCTGACGTACAAGGCCATGTCCAACCAGGAATTGATGGACATGCTCCACCTCAAAAAATCCAAATCCATAAGAACCACGAGAGCCAAAGATTTAAACCTCAGTACAAACATGAATAGAACATGCTGGAGGGACAGATTCATAACTCAGAGGCTTCCCATACTCTGGAACAAAATCCCAGTCCATGTTAGGCAGAGCCCCTCACTGACTCTCTTCAAGAGAAATCTTGACGAGTGGATGGGAGATCGTAGGTTTACCCCGGGAGTCACCCCTGTGTTGCTACTTGACAGAGGCACAGTAAACTAATTTTAATAAGTAAGGAGGTCTTCAATGTGTCACTACTAGACAAAGGCACAGTATTCTAAATTTATTCTATACACCTTAGTACCACTACATGGGGTGGCGAAAGCCACATCTCTAGGGCTAGGCTTGCAAATGCCCCAGGGCAGATAGCCTAGTACTAAACTAAAAACTAAAAAATAGGAAACCACGAAGTATTGAAGCAAAGGCTGAGCAGATTCAAACCAAGTAGCCATTTAATTATAAGTGCTTTCGGTAGAGAGATTCTCCCCACTTTCCTCAGATAAAATGCTACAAACATAAAAATCATTCACAATGTTAAATACTACAATTAATTATGACATCATAAATGTTTCAAACAATTATACAATTATACAATTAATTAACTTCAAGCCTAACATTCCTTTGTAAAAACCTAAAAATATGAATAAAATATACAAAATAAAATACAGTTGTGTATAATACCAACCAAAAGGTGAACAGCAAGCAAGCAAACAGAAATAAATATTTAACCTAAAATGTATGTATGAATTTTGGTCCGTGTAATTGCCTTCCATACAAGAATTTTTTGTGCAAAATGTTCAATAATGTATATATGTATAGACAAAAGAAATATATATATACCATAAAAAATGTATGTATATATATATATGTATGCACTAAGCACACAGAACCCTCCCATTCTTAAAAATGTTTATTTACCTAAAGCCATTAGTTTCAAAAAACATTTGATGGACAATATCTCATTCAAACCTGGAGCCATATAAGAGGCAGTACGAATCTGCCAAACAACCTCTTGTTGTTCCAATTTTAACTGCCATGGACCCCCTCCCTCACATGACGTTGTACTTGGTGTAGGACTGAGAAATGAAAAGAATGATCTGCATTTTGACAAATATGTTTTGCCAATGCATTATTTAAATCTCTTTTTTCGATGGCATAAAGATGTTCATACATTTTTTTTTTGAGTGGTCTGTCGGTCTTGCCAATGTAAAAAGCGGAACACTTATTACATGATGCCGCATAGACCACTCCTTTAGAACTACAATTAAATGGGCCATTGATACGGTACTCTCTCCCAGCCATATTAATGGTAATACCAACATGAATGTTTTACAGTATTGACAGGTTCCACACTTCTTCATCCCTACATTCTTCTTATTTGATTTGATTTTTGTCTGCTCTAAAAGTTGTTTCAAATTTTGGCCACGCCTATAAGTAATTATGGGCCTGTCACCTACAAGGTTGACCAAATGTTGGTCATCCAAAATAATCTTCCAATTTTTAAAAATAATGTTATATATGACTTGAGCATCAGTACAATAAGTAAAGAGAAAACTCAAATTAGGTACCCTATTGTTATCAAGCCTACTAACCATATTTCCCCCTCCAAGTAGAGGTTCAAAATGTCCGGACTTTCTTTTTGTATAAACTTCTTGCCTTATTTCATCCACAAAGCAAGAAGGATATCCCCGTGCTATGAACATGGATTGAATATTCTCACATTCAATCACAAAATCTGATAAATCAGTCACCATTCTGGCTGCCCGGACAAATTGCCCCTTAACTACACTTCTTTTCTGATGTATGGGGTGGGAGCTGGTAAAATGTAGATAAGTATTAGAAAATGTAGTCTTCCTAAAAATAGTTGACCTAAATTTCCTCAAATCGTAATCTTTACTTATTTTGACATCTAGAAAAGATATTTCCTCCAAACTACTAGAATAAGTGAATTCAAGAAAATGTGTCATTCCGTTAGACTCTCAATAAATGTTGGAATACATTCTAAAGAGCCTCTCCATAAAAAGAACATGTCATCTTGGTACCTTGTGTACCAAGTGACATTTTCCTGATATAATTCATTTTGAAAAAGGAATTCATGTTCCCAAGATGCTAAAACACTATTGGCGAAAGTGCATCCGCACGGTGAGCCCATAGCAATCCCAGTAGTTTGGAGATAATAATTGTTCTTAAAAATTAAAAAGTTATTTGTAAGTATGATATCTAACAGCATTTCCACCAGGTACATCTGATCCTTAGATGCTCCCTTTCGGAGCACAAAATCAACTGTCCACTGTACCCCTAAACCGTGTGGAATGACAGTATACAGGTCCTTGATGTCTACAACAAGAAAGATAAAAGTAGGGTCATATGAGATTTTACTGACATTTTCTAAAAAAACCCAGGAATCCCTACATATTTGAGCTTCTTGTTTCAATAGTGGCTTAAGAATGCTATCAACCAGTTTGGCACAAGCATACGTGACAGACCCTCTCCCATCAACTATTGGTCTAAAGGGAGGGTCTGCTAAATTTTTGTGAATTTTCGGGGTGCCAAAGAGGGTTGGAATTCTGGGGGCTGACATGGTGAGATATTGAAATAAATCATAATCTATTGTTTCTTCTAGGAGTAGCTCATCCAACATTTCCTTAATTCTTTTGTTAGCAATGTTGACCTCATTTATACTTGAAAGGATGTAAGGACCTGTATTTAGGTATTCCAACATCTTATTTTCATATTCAAAATTATCCATTAATATCAGGCCCCCGCCCTTATCAGGGGCCATGACCCGAATTTGGCATTCATTAAGTAACTGGATGAATGCCAGTTTGTTGTTACTAACATTCAAATTTGTCCGTTTTTTCTCCCCAAACGGAAAATATTGTTTATTGACCATGGCCCTCAGATCTAACTCACACATTTTTTCAAAAACACTAAGTGTGTTATTAAGTGGTGGGTTGAAAATGCTGGAAACCCTGTGAGTACTAAGTAGAGCGGGAGTATTGCCTAATAGGGATGTAAGATTCAACTTACGAACATAGAGTTTTAAATCCACAATAATATTTACAAGGTTACATTTTTTGTCAGGGACGAAGGACAATCCTTTCGCAAAAAAATTGACAATGCTTTCCTCTATTGTTAAAACCGTGTAATTATAGATTTTAAAGTCCCCATTAGAATTACACAGTATTGTAGGCCTCTGTATCAAAGTCAAAGCATTAACACAGTCAATTTGGTCTACAATTAACGTCTCCGCTGGTTGCCCCTCTTCTTCCTCTGATTGCATCCTCGATAGTTGTTGTTCGATGTTGAATTCCTTGTTGTGGTAGCCCTGTGAAAACCCTGATTGGTTTCCTCTTCATTCACCCCCCTCATCTGGAACCCGGCCATTATTGTTAAAATTAGTCCCATTGTGATTATTGTTTGCCCCATTGTTCCTGATTCGTTTGCTTCTGCGAACTGGTTGTGGTTCACCTTCCACAACATCATCGATGTTTAAGTTAGAATTAAAATTAACTTCTTCTTCTGTGGACTCTTGCCTCCACGCAGCAACTTGACCCAATGGAGGTGGGGGGTAAACCCTATGATTTTGATAATCAGCAATATCCCTCTCTATTTTCCATTTTTTATTATTGACCATTTTACTAATAGAAGCTTCAATGCTAGAAAGGACTCTCTGATAATCATACCTATATCTAGGAAAGTCAACATGCTGTCGTAAGAATGTCTCAAGTTTGATCAAATCATCTTGCAATATACCAACTTCAGTTGAATAAAAGTTAATTAAACACTCCATAAATATGTTATTTCTTCAAAAGAAGAACCTTGTTCAGAATTCCTTTTACCCCCGGGGGATTTAAAATTTTACAATATTTTTTTCTTAAAATAAGAATGTGTCCCCATTTTTTGTGAAATTAACCAATCAGAACAAAATTAGGGTCATGCTAATAAATGCTCAGAGCTTAAATTAAAAACTGCACTCCCTGGAAGCACTTCTATCACTAGAAGATGTAGATGTCTGTGCAGTCACAGAAACCTGGTTTAAGGCCTCAGAGAGTACCTCGGCCATGCAAGATTATAATGCCTTCCACACCGTTAGACCACAAAATAAACATGTGAAAACCAAAGGCGGTGGTGTTTCATACTATATTCGAGATAAATTCACTTCACATCTAGTTATAATGGACAACTCCATAGAGTTACTCCAGGTCCAGGTTATGGTGGGTAAGACCCCCATTCAAATCCTAACGAGTTATAGATCCCCCTCCAAGGGTTATGACCACCATGAAGCCTACTTAACTAAACCAAAGACAATCCAAATTTTACTGAACACACTGATTATGGGGGATTTCAATTATCCCATCATCAACTTGGAAACCTACTCTAGCCCATACTCGCTAGCACAAAAGTTCCTTGATTTCGTGAATTCAAATGCCCTGGAGCAAATTGCTCATACCCCAACAAGAGTAACAAACATTCTGGATCTGGTCCCACCAACATGTCAAACAGGTGCATTGCTGCAACTGTTGGACCCTCATTAGTTAAAACTGACCACAAATCAGTCACCAGAACTCACAAAGGGTGAAATCAGACTAAAAAACTTTACAAAGGCAAACTATACCCTCCTAGGTGAAGTTATAAATGAATCCCAAGCCCCACCCCAAGCTGAAAGTTGTAACTAAACCGAAGCTTACACTAGAGCCCTGTACAATCATTTGCATAAGTGTATAAGCTTGGCTGTACCCGATAGAATCAAAGCCAGAACTGCAAGTAAAATCAAGCTGCCATGGTGGACTTCCAGCATAAAAAAAACTCTACAATAAATGCAAAAAGTTGCTGTCTAAGACAACAAAGACAAGGACCCAACAATGGAAAAGCACTCTCCTCAGCCTTAACAGTCAGATAAAACCAAGACCCTCTCCACCAAAGGAAAGTGTCCTGTCTGGTGGACCCCAGCCATAAACAAATTGTATAACAAAAGAAGGAAGCTACTGCAAGACAGAGCAAAATCCCATAAAGGGAAGGCATCTCTGATCAGCACTAGTAGAAAGCTACTTTCTCTCATAAAAACATCCAAGGCCAACTTTGAGAGAAAAATCAAGGACACTAAAGATAACCACAAGGCATTCTTCAGTTATGTTAGAAACATGGGAGGAAACCCTCAGATATGCTCAGAGTTAGTACACAACGACAAAAAATTTACCGAACCCACAGATATTGCCAACATTCTGGCAGACAGGTTCAGTGCAAATTTCTCCCCTCCCTCACCTCCAAAAGAAGAAATACTCATCCCAGCTGAATGTAACCTCCCTGTCATCTCTGATGTCCAGGTGAGAACCACCCTCAGCAAAGCAAAAAACGCAGCATCTATGGGACCTGATGGTATCCCCAGCTGCGTGATACATGAACTCCAAGAGGAGCTAAACCTGCATATAAAAATGTTATTTAACCTTAGCCTTACTACAGGATATGTACCTGAACACTGGCGTACAGCAACAGTGGTCCCACTCCACAAGGGAGACTCCACTACAGACCCTGGGAACTACCACCCCATAAGCTTGACCAGCCTGGTTTGTAAAGCTATGGAAAGAATTATTATGGAACTCATAAACAACGACATTGGGGACCTACAGACACTTGATCCCACCCAGTTTGGCTTTGTAAAGGGCAGATCCTGCCTTTTGAACCTGGTTGACTTTTTCGAAACAGTCACTAGAGCCATTAATGAGGGCAAGGCAGTCCATACAGCCTACCTGGACTTGGCTAAAGCTTTCGACACAATACCACTGGGATCATAGATAAGCTAAACAGCTTAAATGTATATCCATATGTCACAAGATGGGTTGCAAACTGGCTAAAGAACAGAACCCATAAAGTCAAGATTGCGGGAGCCATGTCAGACTCAAAGCCAGTCACAAGTGGTGTCCCACAGGGCTCTGTCCTGGGACCCCACTTGTTCGGCATTTACTTCTCAGATGTGAAAGCAAACATGGGGGGGTTGTGGCTGACAAAGTTCGCAGATGACTGCAAACTAGGTGCCATAGTTGATACACCAGCTGACACATACATCCTACAGAAAGGCCTCACCAAAACGGACAACTGGTGCTGGAATCATGGCCTTAAACTGAATGCCAAGAAATGTATAGTCATCCCCTTTGGGAAAAACAAAGTACCCACAAATTATCACATAGACAGTAACCCACTGAGTACCGAAAAGTAATCAGAGACCTGGGGACCCAAGTTGATAGTGACCTCTCATTTGACACCCACGTTGCCAAAGTGGTTAGAAAGACTTTCTACCTTGCCCACCTTATCATGAAGGGTTCACATCCAGATCAAAGGAGGTCATCGTGCCCCTGTACTCCTCCCTTATCAGGCCCATGATTGAGTACAATGCCCCATTTGGTATGTACCTCACCCGGCACTTACAACAGCTGGAGAGACCCCAGAAGTACCTCACCAAGAGGATCAAGGGTCTCCAACATATGTCATATGCTGCCAGGCTAAAGAAACTCCAGCTCTATTCAGTAGCATACCGCCTGCTCAGAGGTGATCTGTGCCTGACGTACAAGGCCATGTCCAACCAGGAATTGATGGACATGCTCCACCTCAAAAAAAATCCAAATCCATAAGAACCACGAGCCAAAGATTTAAACCTCAGTACAAACATGAATAGAACATGCTGGAGGGACAGATTCATAACTCAGAGGCTTCCCATACTCTGGAACAAAATCCCAGTCCATGTTAGGCAGAGCCCTCACTGACTCTCTTCAAGAGAAATCTTGACGAGTGGATGGGAGATCGTAGGTTTACCCCGGGAGTCACCCCTGTGTTGCTACTTGACAGAGGCACAGTAAACTAATTTTAATAAGTAAGGAGGTCTTCAATGTGTCACTACTAGACAAAGGCACAGTATTCTAAATTTATTCTATACACCTTAGTACCACTACATGGGGTGGCGAAAGCCACATCTCTAGGGCTAGGCTTGCAAATGCCCCAGGGCAGATAGCCTAGTACTAAACTATGAAACTATGAAATAAGACAACTTGCCAAATCCTCCAAGTGCTCCTTTGAGAGAACACTAGCAAATACTGCCAAGGATAACCATAAGGCCTTTTACAGCTATGTACGTAACCTAAAGGGTAGGACCCAAGCATGTGCTGAACTGGTGGCCAATGGTATCACACAAACTGACCCCACAGAGATAACAAACCTGGTAGTTGATAGGTTTGGTGAAAATTTCACTTCCTTATCCCCTCCTATCTTACAACAAACCCTCACCCAACCCCCCCCCCACCTTACATATCTGAAGAACAAATCCTCAAAGCCCTGTCCATGGCAAAGAACATGGTCTCTATGGGAACAAATGACATCCCAGGCTCACTTCTAAACAGGCTAAAACATGAACTAGCATCAGCAGTAAGTAACCTTTTCAATCATAGTCTAACTACAGGCTTTGTTCCTGTGGAATGGAGAACAGCTACAGTTATTCACTTCCACAAAGGTGGCTTAGCAACAGACCCAGGGAATTACAGACCCATAAGCCTGACCACCCTCATCTGTAAGGCCATGGAACGTATAATTATGGACCTTATAAATAAATACATAGGTAACCTCCAAACCCTGGATCCTACCCAATTCATCTTCATGAAGGGCAGATCCTGCCTGTTAAATCTGGTGGATTTCTTTGAAAGTGTGGCCAAGGTCATTGATGAGGGCAAATCTGTGCACACAGCATACCTCTACTTGGCAAAGGCTTTCAACACAATCCCACATTCAGGCATTACCAATAAACTTAGCATACTAAATGTAAACCCATTCATTGTAAGATGGGTTGCCAAATGGCTCACAATCCAGACACAAACTATCAAAGTGGGTGACTCCACATCAATCAGCAGGCCTGTTACCAGTGGGATGCTACAGGGGTCAGTGTTGGGCCCCTTACTGTTTGGTATATACTTCTCAGATGTTCAGGTCAAAATAAAAAAGTGTTGTGGCTGACCAAGTTTGCAGACAACTGCAAATTAGGTTCAGTCATTGAATCCCTAAATGATGTCAGTATACCCCAGGATGGTTTCACACAGACCAATGACTGGTGTATTAGTCATGGTCTCAAACTGAATGCAAAGAAATGCATCATCATTCCCTTCAACACAAACAATGTCCCTTCACACTATCAAATCAATAATAATACTCTAAGTACCATGAAGTGGTTAGGGACCTGGGATTACAGGTTGACCACAACCTTAACTTCGACCACCAAGGGTCTACCATTGTAAAGAATGCTTTCTACATAGCTCACTTGATTAGTAAAGGCATCACCTCAAGAGCAAAAGAAGCTATAACCCACCTATACTCAGCACTTATCCGACCCATAATTGAGTATAACACCCCATTCGTTATGTACCATACCAAGCATCTACAGCAATTAGAGAGAGACCTCAGAGGTTTCTAACAAAGAAGATAAATGGCCTCCAGCATGTGCCTTACACAGACCAACTAAAGTCCCTGTCACTATACTCCTTATTGTATAGACTTCTAAAGGCAGACTTATGTCTGTCCTACAGAGCAACCCAAGACCCAAACCTAATGAACTTACTGCATATTTGTAAATCAAATTGGTCTAGGGCTACCCATTCCAGGGACTCAAATATGGTCTGCAACTTAAATAGGACATGCTGGAGGGACATATTTATCTCCCAGTGACTGCCATGTCTTTTGAACAGGCTACCAATTCATGTGAAACAGAGCACCTCTGTGAGACTGTTCAAGAGGAACCTGGATGAGTGGATGGGGCCCTGTAAATTCTTACCTGGGATAGCATCTACAACCCTCCTGGATATGGGCACTCATCACTAAAGGCAATCTTTGGTATTGACTAGTACCTCCATGGTATTACATTGGGTTGAAATGACTAGGCTTAAAATGACCTTGGGGTCGGTAGCCTAGTAATCTCCTATGACCCCTTATGACCAGTATATCTTAGGTTAGACAAGGCACTGAAATTCTACAGATTGTAAGGAAGGGAACTAAGGCAAAGTTGGATGTATCTATCAAGAGACGATTTATTTCTGGGTAATCATCCCTATTTTAGCACAGCTGAAAAAAACATCAGGTTTCAGAGATAAACACAGAGTCTGAAAAATAATAGGATATCCAGGCATGAATAAAAATGCTTACATTGCAGGTCCAGTCACGGTGCAATAAGATGACTGAGGGTTCTAAAATTCACACCATTCCCACTCCAGTGACCTCTGTGAATGATTATCACTTGTCCTAAATGAGGCATCCCAGAAAGATAAAGTCTACTGTTTGTGTCAGGCTTATCCATAAAAAATCTAGCAACATCCTTGTACTGCGAGGCAGAAAAGATTCTCCTTTTAGCAAAACATGCTAAACTGCAGTTTGACAACTGTGATAGAAGCTTGCAAGTCATTTAGAAACAGTTAAAATCTTCCTAGGAATAAAAGTGATTTCTTGTGGGAGATTTCGACTGGTAAGTAATGTAATGCTCATTTACACTAAGTTAGCTCTCAAGTAAATCTGGACCTCTCCATTGGTATTCCAACCTGCTAACCTAGTCCTCATTCACATTATGTTAGTCTTCAAGTAAACATGAAAATCTTCATTGGTATTTCAACCTGATAACCTCCTTAACACTGCTGAGTTAAAGAACATACTACAGCTCATGTACTGCATTTGAAATTGAATGTACATAATATGGGGTAATTTGATTCAGAGCATACCTGAAGGCTTGGTTATGGGCCATTGCCTGTATCTCAAGATTATCAGCACCATATTAAAGAAGGACCTGGTTAAGCACAGGAAATGGTTCACTACCAAGTACTATGTTTACATTTCTGCATAGGAGGTGTGTCATGTTAAAATAAACCAGATGATAGTCTGATGAAGAAGCTAAGTGCTTCACCACTCTTAAGTGTGATACATAGCTAGAAGATCAAATCTAGCTTATACCGTTTGTCAGACATATCAGAAGTAATGATCTGAACAAACATGAATTCCTTCAGAATCAAAAATTGCTTAGCCAAAATCATGGAATATTTATCAACTCAGATTTTATGTCACTATGAATAATTAAGTCTGGATGTTTCAGTACTTAGTCCGCGAGTGAACTCTTGCAGAAAAAACTTTGCATTTCCAGGTAGACAGTAAATGATATGAGCCCTGCACATAGCTTGTGCTCCAAGGACCAGAACATACTCATATTAGTTAATCATCCTACTATAAATCTGCATGGTTTCATATATAAATCTAAAGGAAATAGCCATTGCCCAACAGCCTTCTCCCAGCTGGGACACTGTATCACATTGAAATCCAGTCAAATGTGTACCTCCAAGTGAGATTCAAGCCTGCCATTCAGCTACCTCTGTGAACCAAAATCAAGGTCAGAGTCACACAGTCAGATATAATACACAAGTTGTTGTGCATAGACCTTACTTCAGTATGCATAGCCCTGTATGGGATCAGTGGAGCACAATTATTTCTTAATGGTCTGCAAAGAACTACAAGATCCCTGGGCAGCAAAAACAGAAAAGGAGGTCTTCTCTCCCTGAATGAGTTCACCTGAAAGCAGTGTTGTCTTATCTTAAAATTAGTATTTCATTCCATTTAGGAGCCACCATGATGGAGAGATAGAGGCCAGCAACCATCCTGTGGTCCGCACATTTCCCCAGCCTGTGTCTCTGTTAAAGAGCAGTGGCCTGGATCTGGAGGTGTGAAAAGGGAAAGTGAGCCACAAAATAGATAGGTTCCTATAATAAAACAATATAAATATAAGGAATAAAACCATACTTAATAAATCAATTAAATTAGATAAATTGAACTCTCTGATACTATTTTATTGCAACATTGTTTCTTCTGATACAGTTTTTTTCTTTTGTGCCTACACTGGAACTTAGTATCCCATTGATATGTCTTGTTTTGCTGCAGTTTTAATCTCTCTCAGATATCTCCAGTGATAACATATAGCTTTTCTGATTTATATCATTTTCTGATAATGCTTGTGTGTGTGTGTGTGTGTGTGTGTGTGTGTGTGTGTGTGTGTGTGTGTGTGTGTGTGTGTGTGTGTGTGTGTGTGTGTGTGTGCCTGGGTATCATTTACTGTTACACACATATTTTTACGTGCCATAGAATGTTGCCTTCTTTCATTTGTAATTCTCAGTACTGTTAGGTAATTTAAATCTCGCTGACCATATCTGTTCCCATGGCTTTTAATATATGTGTCAGATTTCTGTAACTTAATTTTTTATTACACTTTCAGAACTATTCTTTTTCTTTTTGCCTTCTGACTTGCAGCTGTCATATTCACTTTCTATGCTTATTTAAAGTAATTCTGAAGCTTAAAGTGTGACTTTTTAATTATATGTTCATTGTATTTGAAAGAGGCTTCTTTCAGTCTTATTATAATGATGTAGACAACTGTTCTTCTGCCATATTAAGGCATACTGAGACACACACACACACACACACACACACACACACACACACACACACACACACACACACACACACACACACACACACACACACACACACCTTTGTATTAGGAATTCAGAAGTTTTACTGTGTTGCCAGTTTTTTTTTAAATGGGAAATGTTACTCTGTTGCCAGCATCTTGGTGCTGTCATATGATGGTTTTGCATGCATAGGTAGCCGAAATACCTTACTAGTGACCTGGCACAAACAGCACTAAGACAGTACAGGAGCATGTGGGACCACTGATTAGCATCTGTCAAACTACCACACTATATGTGGTTGCAGTTCAAGATATCTTATTTGAGAGAGCATTCTTTACTCTACAAATAGCTCATCAGTCAAATGCTTATCTTTTGGTGACATCTCCTTAATTGGTAGATTTGGAGCTGTACTAAGTCTAAAATCACTCCAGAGATGTAATATCAGACTTATATAATAAGCATACTGACAGGAATGCTGCACTGGTGCATGAAGTCATGCATATTTATTTCTAGTCCCCGGTATGCAAGCCAACTGTTTTACTGTAATGGTTTATGGTGGGTTAGCTAAGGTCTAGAACCATATCAGAATGGCTTGGTGAAATGGAGTCTGGGACTGAGGAACTGGCCTATTGGGGGTTTAGAAATAAGTACATGAGTCAACGGTACCTCCATTTTTCTGGTAACTTTCTGAAGGCATGGGGCACCTGCATATCAGCATGCTAGGAACTGAATGCTCTGTAAACACACATTTCTCTGACTGACTTATAAACATGTATTCCAGTTTCGGTATGGTGTAGGAAGGATTAGAGCTCATTGAGATATTTCTCTGACAAAGCCACTTCTTGCTACAGAAGGAAATTTCTATGAGCTTGGCAAGGTATGATTCTAAAAACCAGCTTCAAGAAAGAGGTGGGGTGGGGTGTAGTGTAGTGGTTATCACCATAATAAAGAAATGTAACCATCTAAAGAGACAACCATTTCTTCTAATTCTTGAACTTTTTGTTTGATTGTGGTAAACATTGAGTGTATTCCAAGAAAGCTATGCCCAGTTGTTTGCTTTTAAAAGAAGTTAAAAGAATGATTCAGTCTGTAAGACAAAGAGCCTAGTAAATCTCATGGCCAGACACTTTAAAAAGGGTTTTACTCACATTTTCGTCTAAACTCAAACATAGATTCAAGACAAAACTGAAAAAAATGATACGTATTCAACCCAGGTGAAAAGCTGTCCAGTTTGTACATAAATATATCATGCAAGAGAACAATGTTTAAACAAAGGTAAAGGAAAATGTAATAACTGGGAGCGGGATTTTATACTAATATAGTTGTGTTTGACGCTTGATAAAGATACAAAGATACTGAACAAAATTTAGGGCAAAGATGTATTATGCACTGATGCAGTATAAAAATGACAAGGGAAAGAAGGCAGAGTGTGTAGTCATGGTATGTATAATAAAATTATACACTTCTGTAAGAATAGAAAACTGGTTACAGCAGGTCAACAAATGACGTAACGCAAGACACTTTGCATCTATAGTATGGTAAAGTAACATTTCATTTGCAGAAAAAAGACAAAGAAACAAAAAGGTACCATAGAAAGGAGCTCAAAGACATACAAAAGGGTAGAAAAATGTTTGTACCAGAGATGCATCTTCTGTGCTGGTCTTAAAGTCTGTCACAATAATATGCAGCTTATATTGTGCTGTTCTATTTGACTTCATTCTTTTTTTCTGGAATCAGTACAGTATTCTGAGAGTAGCTAATGAGCAAATGCCTTGCTTTATCCACTCATTGGTTTACTGTCCTGCAGCTCTCCTGAACAACTACTAGGTAGAACACGTGAACATTGATGGAAGACAATATGTACTTAAACCATAACCACTGAAGGACTCGTCTACAAAATGTACAGGGTTTGAGAGTTTAGAGAAAATACTCTTCATAGCAGACTGGGATAAATGGCATTTACAAAAAATTAGTTCACAGTGGGAAAAGGTAACTACAAGTCACTGTTGTGGCTGGGTTCTCTATTGTTACTTAGTAGAAAAAAGATGAATGCTTACACTAAGTGTACACAATCTGTATTCAAGAACTTCCCTCCAACCTTTTTATGCTTTCTTTTCATGCAGAAAGATTAGATTAAGTAGCAAGTCCAATCAAGGTGCAATAGGATGACTGAGGGTTCTAAAAATCAGAAAGATTAGACTAAGTGCAGAAGTAGTATACAAATTGTGATAATCTTTATGAATCCCATCTCAATATTTAAGTTGCAAGTAGGAAAACTAAAATTAGAGTCATGCTTATGTTGTCTCTTCACTCAGAATGTGCTCCACCTACTTTTTACTTCTCATAAATGATGTTTTTTATTTTTTTTTATTCAGCCATATAGCAAAAAAATGTATTATGTGGTGTTATAACTTTGCCACCCTCATTTTAAGTACATGGGCTAAACTGGTGCTTTCATTTAGGCCACGGAACCTGCCTGCATCTAGACTAACTTGCCAAAACAGTTCCGTATACTCCAGTCTTGTTTTCCATGGCCCTCCTCTAATGTCCACTGGTGCTTTCTCAATAACAAAAAAGAAAACGTTGCCCCTTCACAAACCAAAGTGTGCTTATATAAAGCATTTCTTTCATTTAAAGTCCTAATGTCATAATAGTGTTGATATATGCATCTTTTTAATTTACGCTCCATTTTCCCTATGTAAAATGTTTCACATAGGTCACACAGGGCCAAATATACCACCCCTGGTGTGTTACAGCTGTGGAACGTCATTCCCATTATGTCCTTATTCCCACACTTTAAATGCATACTCTCTTTGTTCATTATGTAGGGGCATTGGGAACAAGGGAACAAGCCCCACACTTAAATGTGCCATTTCTTTTTTTTTGGCTCCCTTTTTGTTGTGTCCATTGTTGTACTCTAATAATTCTTTTAAGTTCTGACCCTTCCTATATGTTCTTTTCAATGGTTCTTTTCGTAAAGTGTTCAAATCGTTCAACTCAATAAACCTGTCCCACTCTTTTTTAATGATTTCTTTTACCAGGCATGTAGCACCATTGAATTCAATGATAAAAGCCTTATTGAACTTGTTTTCCCTCGACTCAGTGGGTTTGTCAATTTTATAAGTAGACACCAAAGTTTTCTTTCCTAATAGAGCGAAAAATCTTCCAGATCTTCCTCTAATTACCTCTGTCTTGACCTTGTCTATTAGATTAATAGGGTATCTTCTTTCCAAAAATAGATGTTACAATATATCACATTCTCTTTTAAAATTGTTGTTGTCTGAGGTAATCCTACTCACCCTAATATATTGTCCCTTAATTAGTCTTCTTTTTTGATGTAGGGGATGAGTACATTTATAGGTCAACTAGGAACTAGAAAAGGTTTCCTTCCTGTAGACTGTGGATTTGAAACCTGGGTTAGTTTTGTGAATGGTCACATCTAAATAATTCATTTTGTCGTGACTGGCATTGTAGGTGAATTTCAAAAATTCTGTAGTACATTCCAGGTATTCCATAAACTCTTTTAGTTTGTTCTCTGTATCTACCCAGAATGTGCATATGTCATCTAAAAATCTTTCATAAAATGACCAACATGTCTTGTATTTGGAGATCAGAATAAACTTTTTCTCCCATAGGGCTAGGACAGTATTAGCATATGTGGGGGCACAAGTAGGCCTCATACCCACACTTTTAAGCTGATGAAAAAAAATTCTCCTCCAAAAAATATATAGTTGTTTTTCAACACAAAAATCATTATGGTTGCCATTCCCCTTCTGGACCAGGGCTTCTTCAAAACATTCAAGCCCTTTGTCATGTGGAATGACAGAAAACAAGTCTTGTACATCCACTCTGCAAAGAGTATTTGTTTTTAACAAAAAATAGTAGGTATTTTAGGCCTATCATTCCTAAGGTACTTTTAGGTGTCCAGATCTATTGAACCCTGAATGAATAAGTCACTTAAGGCAAGATCAATTTTCTTATATGCTACATTAATTTAATTTTTTGAAACCCTAGTGTAGGTATTTAAAATGTCCAATAGTTTTGCCTCGTATAGGATTGTGTCCATAATTACCGACCCCCAACCTTGTCTAGTTTCATCAATCTTAAGTTTTTATTGAGTTTAATTTCTTCTAGTGTTTTCCTTTCATTGATGTTAAGGTTGAAGCCACATCTATTTTTAGGAATGATCTTCCTAAATTCCTTTTCCACTACACATTCAAAATTTTCTAGTTGTGGATGCATGGTGGGTTAAATGTACTTCTTATTATGGTTTCATTGTTCATGTTCATTAGACTTTCATCGAACATCAATTCTAAATTAAGTCTGTGCATGAACATTTTGAGATCTAAAATAACTCGGAAAACAAATGTACCAAATAATCCACTAAGTAGTCCAAGGCACCCAGGAAATGTAGTCAGCCACTGATAAAACAAATTCACAACTTTATTCAGCCAAATAAAATAAAACATAAACGCTCTCTATAGACAGTATGTTTTTGTTACAACCTTCATCAGATGTGAATTGCTTCTGTCAAGGACTCTTATACCTTAGATCTAAAATAAGCTTAGTCAGATCGTATTTCATACTGGGTATAAATTTGAAACCTTTTGAGAACAGGTGGAAATGTTCCCTTGTCAGTTCAAGATTACTGTAGTTAAAAATGTTGTAATCATTGTATGTGTACTTGAGTTCTTTAGTAATAATTGTATCCTGGTGTGGGTTCAATTTCTTCTCCTCCCCCGCAGGTTACTCCTCACCTACCTCCTCTGAAGTAATTTTCTGGGTTGCATTGAGGGGCGATTTCTGTTCATAATTAGGTCTTACCTGCGCAGGGGGGTGGTGTTCTAAAGGGTCATTTACATTGTTAGAGATTTCTCCCCTTGTTTCATAAAATAAGGTATCAATATTTTGATCGCTACTGTCCTCCCTGTCTTAATTTTTTAAGTTTTTCCCATCCCTGCTGTATGATTTTGGCACCAGGTAACTTCTTTTCTCCTTATACTCCAGAATGTCTCTTTCTAACTTCCTGTTTTTTTGTTTGATAATAAATGCACACATCATCTACAGTATCTTGTTACTAATCTTATAATATTTCTCCTTTTCTGTATCAATAGTAAATAAAATATTATTCACAATACGTTTGTTCACTTCTTTAATTTGTTGATGTAAACTGACCATGTACTTTTCATTTTGCTTTATAAAAATTATCACTATTCAAACTGCAATGATTAAATGCTTCCAACAAGTCATTATGGAACTCTGAACCTGCCTCAATGTTGTTCGGATATTTACAGACCCTCAAACCTTTTGGGACTATGCCCAAACTCAAACATTCTTTCAAATACTTGTTATCAATCATTAAGAACTTAAATGTTTCCATAAGTTTGTATAATTTGTTTAAACTGTTGTTATAGGTATCAGGTTCAACATTATTAGCTTTATGAGTTTCTTTTGTGTTAAAGTTAAAATTAAGTTTCTCAGTTAACCAAGCATTTAAGTTTATATGGGGTCATGTGTAGTTAGTTTTACTAAGACAGTCACCTTGTTGCATTCCATCCACTGAACTTAAATTACATGTGACATAATAAAGAAGTAATAACTGCATTCATTATAGGTGACTTTAGTTAACACTTACTAGGATGTTATTGGGTTTAATGATTTGCACAGAACTTTTGTTCACTACTAGATGGAGTTATTGACATATTTTTATGAATATTTTTATGGACATTTTTATGAATGTGTTTTTAAATTATTTAGTTCAACAATAGTTGCATTAATTGTTTAACATTTGATACTTGAATTTTTTTTAGAACAATGCCATTGGCTAATTGAATGATTTGATAAATGTTTTATTGGTTGGATTACATTCACTTAATCTGTAGATAAATGGCATTACAAATGGTGATTTATTCATCTAAAGAAGTCTTTGTAGTAAGGATGAAAATGCAGTGAATTAGTTAAGTGTTAATGTGATTTAATTCATGTATTTAAAAAAGAGTGGTGTCCATACAAGTGTTCATTTATTTGCTCAACTGTGCCTGCTTTGGATGCTTCCTGTCCTTGTCTATTTAAGTGGTGCAGTGTGAAATATTTTCTGCTTAAAAACCTCAGCTTTGGCCAGCTAAGAACTTGGTTATATTCAACTGGACGTATAAGAGAATTTAAGTACCTTTATCTGCACTTTTTTTAAAAAAATACAGCATTTAATTTGATTTAAACTGTGTTGTAGGAATATTAACTGAACTGGCAGTTTTAACTCTGCTCTTCAGTAACTTGAACTGAAGTTAGTGTTTGCTAAATGTTGTTATTTGCTAGTAATTACAGGTGTGGGGGTAGCCACATTCTTTGATTTCCTGTCCTTACCTGTTTAAGTGGTACAGTGTGAAATATTTTCTGCTTAAAAACCTCAGCTTTGGCCGGCTAAGAACTTGGTTATATTCAACTGGACATATAAGAGAATTTAAGTACCTTTATCTGCACTTTTTAAAAAAAAAATGCAGCATTTAATTTGATTTAAACTGTGTTGTAGGAATATTAATTGAACTGGCAGTTTTAACTCTGCTCTTCAGTAACTTGAACTGAAGTTAGTGTTTGCTGAATTTTGTTATTTGCTAGTAATTACAGGTGTGGGGGTAGCCACATTCTTTGATTTCCTGTCCTTGCCTATTTAAGTGGTACAGTGTGAAATATTTTCTGCTTAAAAACCTCAGCTTTGGCTGGCTAAGAACTTGGTTATATTCAACTGGACGTATAAGAGAATTTAAGTACCTTTATCTGCACTTTTTTTAAAAAATACAGTATTTAATTTGATTTAAACTGTGTTGAAGGAATATTAACTGAACTGTCAGTTTTAACTCTGCTCTTCAGTAACTTGAACTGAAGTTAGTGCTTGCTGAATTTTGTTATTTGCTAGTAATTACAGGTGTGGGGGTAGCCACATTCTTTGATTTCCTGTCCTTGCCTATTTAAGTGGTACAGTGTGAAATATTTTCTGCTTAAAAACCTCAGCTTTGGCTGGCTAAGAACTTGGTTATATTCAACTGGACGTATAAGAGAATTTAAGTACCTTTATCTGCCCTTTTTTAAAAAATACAGCATTTAATTTGATTTAAACTGTGTTGTAGGAATATTAACTGAACTGGCAGTTTTAACTCTGCTCTTCAGTAACTTGAACTGAAGTTAGTGTTTGCTGAATTTTGTTATTTGCTAGTAATTACAGGTGAAGGGGTAGCCACATTCTTTGATTTCCTGTCCTTACCTATTTAAGTGGTACAGTGTGAAATATTTTCTGCTTAAAAACCTCAGCTTTGGCCGGCTAAGAACTTGGTTATATTCAACTGGACGTATAAGAGAATTTAAGTACCTTTATCTGCACTTTTTTTTTAAATACAGCATTTAATTTGATTTAAACTGTGTTGTAGGAATATTAACTGAACTGACAGTTTTAACTCTGCTCTTCAGTAACTTGAACTGAAGTTAGTGTTTGCTGAATTTTGTTATTTGCTAGTAATTACAGGTGTGGGGGTAGCCACATTCTTTGATTTCCTGTCCTTGCCTATTTAAGTGGTACAGTGTGAAATATTTTCTGCTTAAAAACCTCAGCTTTGGCCGGCTAAGAACTTGGTTATATTCAACTGGATGTATAAGAGAATTTAAGTACCTTTATCTGCACTTTTTTAAAAAAAAATACAGCATTTAATTTGATTTAAACTGTGTTGTAGGAATATTAACTGAACTGGCAGTTTTAACTCTGCTCTTCAGTAACTTGAACTGAAGTTAGTGTTTGCTGAATTTTGTTATTTGCTAGTAATTACAGGTGTGGGGGTAGCCACATTCTTTGATTTCCTGTCCTTGCCTATTTAAGTGGTACAGTGTGAAATATTTTCTGCTTAAAAACCTCAGCTTTGGCTGGCTAAGAACTTGGTTATATTCAACTGGACGTATAAGAGAATTTAAGTACCTTTATCTGCACTTTTTTAAAAAATACAGCATTTAATTTGATTTAAACTGTGTTGTAGGAATATTAACTGAACTGGCAGTTTTAACTCTGCTCTTCAGTAACTTGAACTGAAGTTAGTGTTTGCTGAATTTTGTTATTTGCTAGTAATTACAGGTGTGGGGGTAGCCACATTCTTTGATTTCCTGTCCTTGCCTATTTAAGTGGTACAGTGTGAAATATTTTCTGCTTAAAAACCTCAGCTTTGGCCGCTAAGAACTTGGTTATATTCAACTGGACGTATAAGAGAATTTAAGTACCTTTATCTGCACTTTTTTTAAAAAAAATACAGCATTTAATTTGATTTAAACTGTGTTGTAGGAATATTAACTGAACTGGCAGTTTTAACTCTGCTCTTCAGTAACTTGAACTGAAGTTAGTGTTTGCTGAATTTTGTTATTTGCTAGTAATTACAGGTGTGGGGGTAGCCACATTCTTTGATTTCCTGTCCTTGCCTATTTAAGTGGTACAGTGTGAAATATTTTCTGCTTAAAAACCTCAGCTTTGGCCTGCTAAGAACTTGGTTATATTCAACTGGACGTATAAGAGAATTTAAGTACCTTTATCTGCACTTTGTTTTAAAAAATACAGCATTTAATTTGATTTAAACTGTGTTGTAGGAATATTAACTGAACTGACAGTTTTAACTCTGCTCTTCAGTAACTTGAACTGAAGTTAGTGTTTGCTGAATTTTGTTATTTGCTAGTAATTACAGGTGTGGGGGTAGCCACATTCTTTGATTTCCTGTCCTTGCCTATTTAAGTGGTACAGTGTGAAATATTTTCTGCTTAAAAACCTCAGCTTTGGCGGCTAAGAACTTGGTTATATTCAACTGGACGTATAAGAGAATTTAAGTACCTTTATCTGCACTTTTTTTAAAAAAAAATACAGCATTTAATTTGATTTAAACTGTGTTGTAGGAATATTAACTGAACTGGCAGTTTTAACTCTGCTCTTCAGTAACTTGAACTGAAGTTAGTGTTTGCTGAATTTTGTTATTTGCTAGTAATTACAGGTGTGGGGGTAGCCACATTCTTTGATTTCCTGTCCTTGCCTATTTAAGTGGTACAGTGTGAAATATTTTCTCCTTAAAAACCTCAGCTTTGGCCGGCTAAGACCTTGGTTATATTCAAATGGACGTATAAGAGAATTTAACTACCTTTATCTGCACTTTTTTAAAAAAAAATACAACATTTAATTTGATTTAAACTGTGTTGTAGGAATATTAACTGAACTGGCAGTTTTAACTCTGCTCTTCAGTAACTTGAACTGAAGTTAGTGTTTGCTGAATTTTGTTATTTGCTAGTAATTACAGGTGTGGGGGTAGCCACATTCTTTGATTTCCTGTCCTTGCCTATTTAAGTGGTACAGTGTGAAATATTTTCTGCTTAAAAACCTCAGCTTTGGCCGGCTAAGAACTTGGTTATATTCAACTGGACGTATAAGAGAATTTAAGTACCTTTATCTGCACTTTCTTTTAAAAAAAGACAGCATTTAATTTGATTTAAACTGTGTTGTAGGAATATTAACTGAACTGGCAGTTTTAACTCTGCTCTTCAGTAACTTTAACTGAAGTTAGTGTTTGCTGAATTTTGTTATTTGCTAGTAATTACAGGTGTGGGGGTAGCCACATTCTTTGATTTCCTGTCCTTGCCCATTTAAGTGGTACAGTGTTAAATATTTTCTGCTTAAAAACCTCAGCTTTGTTTGGCTAAGAACTTAGTTATATTCAACTGGACGTATAAGAGAATTTAAGTACCTTTATCTGCACTTTTTTTTTTTAAATACAGCATTTAATTTGATTTAAACTGTGTTATAGGAATATTAACTGAACTGGCAGTTTTAACTCTGCTCTTCAGTAACTTGAACTGAAGTTAGTGTTTGCTGAATTTTGTTATTTGCTAGTAATTACAGGTGTGGGGTAGCCACATTCTTTGATTTCCTGTCCTTGCCTATTTAAGTGGTACAGTGTGAAATATTTTCTGCTTAAAAACCTCAGCTTTGGCTGGCTCAGAACTTGGTTATATTCAACTGGACGTATAAGAGAATTTAAGTACCTTTATCTGCACTTTTTTTAAAAAAAATACAGCATTTAATTTGATTTAAACTGTGTTGTAGGAATATTAACTGAACTGGCAGTTTTAAATCTGCTCTTCAGTAACTTGAACTGAAGTTAGTGTTTGCTGAATTTTGTTATTTGCTAGTATTTACAGGTGTGGGGGTAGCCACATTCTTTGATTTCCTGTCCTTGCCTATTTAAGTGGTACAGTGTGAAATATTTTCTGCTTAAAAACTCAGCTTTGGCCGGCTAAGAACTTTGTTATATTCATCTGCACGTATAAGAGAATTTAAGTACCTTTATCTGCACTTTTTTTAAAAAAAAATACAGCATTTAATTTGATTTAAACTGTGTTGTAGGAATATTAACTTAACTGGCAGTTTTAACTCTGCTCTTCAGTAACTTGAACTGAAGTTAGTGTTTGCTGAATTTTGTTATTTGCTAGTAATTACAGGTGTGGGGGTAGCCACATTCTTTGATTTCCTTCCTTGCCTATTTAAGTGGTACAGTGTGAAATATTTTCTGCTTAAAAACCTCAGCTTTGGCCGGCTAAGAACTTGGTTATATTCAACTGGACGTATAAGAGAATTTAAGTACCTTTATCTGCACTTTGTTTTTAAAAAAATACAGCATTTAATTTGATTTAAACTGTGTTGTAGGAATATTAACTAACAGTGGCCTTGAAACTGCCCGCCCCTCAGCCTGCCTCTGGGCCCATCTCATTTGCTCACTCAACTGAGTACAGTGAGATCATATTCTGATTTCAGGCACTCCTACTGTGTACAAAGAGAGGATCTGGGAAACAGACAAAAAAAATTAAGCTTATTTCCTGCCTTTCCTGTTAAGTGGTATAGACTATTTGTAGGTTTCTGAGCCCCCAAGCCCTTCTGTGTTTGAGGGAAGCCTTCTAGCTTGTTTTTTTTTCTTATAACTAGTTAGTTTTCTAGTTTCAGCGCTCAAATCTGTTTCTTTGATCTCAGCACTTGTTCAGGTTAAAAAAAAAAAAAATTAATCTGCTTTTACTGTACTTGTGTTTCTACCTACTTCATTTTACTTTTGCATCATCTTAAAAAATACTCAATTGTATTTATTACTGCTTGGTGTAACTCATTCTAAGCCTTTTGGTTTAAACACTTGGGCTTCGGACCAGTTGTTTTGCACTGAGAGGGTTTGTGGTCTGCACTGTAGTGGCAGAACAGGTAGCTTACATCCTTCTAGGTTGGGAACTGCTGATTGAGGGCTCAGTGTCTGTTATTCTAAAAGTGTATTAATATAGCAATAACCCATGCCTGGGTGTGGGTAATGCTGGATTTACCCACGGTTGGCATGGTTTGGTCCCGAGGGTGAAGCCGAGGGACCAAACAAAGCCAACCGTGGGTAAATCATTACCCACACCCAGAAGTGGTTATTGCTATACTCTAATGACATTATTTAAGAAAAATAATTACTTTTCTTAAATAATGGCATTATATAATGCCTCTTTACTGCCCTTCCACAGCTGTCTGGTATTCTGTGCCAGTTCTGATGTACTGCGCGCCTGCGCAGTACATCAGAGCTGTGGGCAAAAGCAACGGAGAAAGCAAGATCTCCGTTGCTTTTTTTTAAAACACTGTCTCGCTATGTTAAATGGGTTTAACATAGCGAGACAGCTTTAAAATAAGCAACGGAGATCTCCGTTGCTTATTTTAAGTTAATCTCGCTATGTTAAACCCATTTAACATAGCGAGACAACTTTAAAAAGCTTTTACACTGTGTCGCTATGTTAAAGGAGTTTAACATAGCGAGACAGCTTTAAAAAGCAGCGGAGATCTCCGTTGCTTTTTAAACCTGTCGCTATGTTAAACTCTTTTAACATAGCGAATCGATGTTCTATAACGGAAAAAGTCCGGGCGACCGGACCTTTTTCCGTTAGTATATTGAGGGATTTACAACGGGCACGCTGGTTGAGCTGGCCAATCAGCGTGCACGTTTTAGGGGAGGCATTGTATAATTCTGGTTTAAGCACTTGGGCTTTCAGGCCAGTTATTTTACATTAAGAGGGTTCATGGTCTGCACTCTTGTGGGAGGAGAGGGTGGACTCTGCCCTTCTGAGCTGGGAATTTCTGGTTGAAGGCTTATAGTGCATGCATATCTGAACTGCTTCTTACTGAAGTTGGTGCGCCTTGTTTGCTGTGGCATAGACTGGATTCGGGCCTGCTAGATCTAGCTTTGTTTGTGTAACTAGAGCACTACTCCAGACATTCTCTGAAGTATTCAATTGTATTTATTACTGCTTGGTTGTAACTTGATTAAAGTGTAGCTATCACTCTAAGTCTTTTGGATTAAGCACTTGGGCTTCAGACCAGTTGTTTTACATTAGGGAGGTTTGTGGCAAGCACTGTGGTGGCAGGACAGGTAGCTTTCATCCTTCTAAGTTGGGAACTGCTGATTGAGAGCCCAGTGTCCAAGTGTATTAGTTCTGGTTTAAGCACTTGGGCTTCAGGCCAGTTATTTTACATTAAGAAGGTTCGTGGTCTGCACTCTTGTGGGAGAAGAGGCTGGACTCTGCCCTTCTGAGCTGGGAATTTCTGGTTAAAGGTTTATAGTGCCTGAATATTTAAACTGTATCTTATTGAAATTGGTACACCTTGTTTGCTGTAGCATAGACTAGATTCAGGCCTGCTGAATCTAGCTTTGTTTATATGCTTGTTGTTTGTTTGCTTGTTATTTCCCTGGAACGCTAATTCCACCTAATACGCGGCTTCTCAGCGCTTCTGTGGATCACTAGTGATATCTGCATTGCTTACTGTACTTATTTTCTTGTTTCACTTGAAAGAAAGTTACTGTTTGTCGTTTATGCATTTAGTTACTTGTAACACGTTGCACTCAAGTTACCTGGCACTTGCTCACTAAAGCAATTATATAAGTCAGCACTAAAAATTAAAAGCACTATGCCCTCACTCCCCACTGGTCCTTGTTTTCAATTATTAAGGAATTCCCAATATTATTCTAGCATGTCCAAAGGTCAGTTGTCAATCTCCTCTCCGGTCCAGCTGGTGAATCTGGGAATCTTGAGGCAATGTTATAACTGCCTCATGTACACAGACAACCCTCTCCTCCTCCCACATAACACAAATACTTGCGAGAGATGCAGCTATTTAGCCAAACTGGAGGCTGAGCTCTCTCAACTCAGGACTGGCAAGACCAGACAGGAGGAGAAGGCAACTACACACACCACAAAACCAGCCTCACATAATGCTACCACACCATTGAATCAAACACATAAACACACAAAGACATACTCGGAGGCTCTGAGTAAAATTTACCTAAACAGCAGAGGCCTCCAAAGCAGACACCCAAACAACTGCTACCTCAAGACACCCCACAAGCAACACATAAACCACAAAATCAGTGTGCAAAGCAGTCACAGCCCTTAAGGCCAAATACAACACCAAACATACTTGTCATAGGTGACTCTATAGTCAGACACACTGACGTCCCACTCACCAGGCTGAACAAGGAGAGGGTCACAGTAAGCTGCCTATCGGGCGCTAGAATCCGCCACATAACACAAGCACTCGGGTCACTCCACGGCAAGTACAAATATGACACAGTCATTGTCCATGCTGGTGTGAACGACCTGAGACATACCTCCCTGGACTACATGAAAAGAGACATAGAGGAGCTCTCTGATTATGTAGCCCAGGCAGGCATGACCCTGACCCTGAGCAGTATCCTTCCTTCACCAAGAATGATGCCACAATATAGAGACAAGATGATCAGCTTTAACAATTGGCTTAATGTCTGGTGTCATTCAAAGGGGATCCAGTGTCTGTCTGCCTGGGATGACATGCTTGACAAGCCACACTGCTTCGCAAGGGACGGCTTGCACCTGTCACCCTGGGATTCGGATATTGGCTAAGGCTCTTGCCACCCCATAGTGCCTTTTTTAGGCAAGGCTCAAATTCTAAACCTACCACCCTAGAAAACAAAAATTGGAAGAAACTGAGGGCAATGCTGCTCAATGCTAGAAGTCTAAATCTCAAAATGCACGCACTCGAGGCCCTTCTCAGTATGGAGAACATCGATGTCTGTGCTGTAACTGAAACCTGGTTCAAGGCTCCTGAGAGCACCCCGGCACTATTAGGTTTTACCTCATATCATGAGTTCCAGCCCCAAAACCCGGACCACACCACAAAAGGAGGGGGTGTATCCATATTCATAAAGGATACCCACACCTCCAGGTTGGTGGCAATGCAAGCTTTGGAAACCATCCAGGTGCAACTAACCATAGGCAAAACTGCTCTACAAATTGTAGCATGCTACAGGCCACCGTCTCAAACTCAGGAACCCCACACAGCCTTCCTGAAGACACTGGAGGGTATAAATGTAGCTCCAAACACCATCATATTGGGTGACTTCAACTACCGAATATAGACTGGGAACATTACTCAAGCCCTAACTTTCTAGCCAACGGTTCCTGGAGTTCATAAATTCAAATGCCATGGAACAGCTAGTCACTGTTCCCATGAGAGGAGAAAATATACTAGATCTCATTATCACAAACATGGGGACAAAATGCTCCACACGGAAGTATATCCCTCATTGGTGAGATCTGATCATAAACTAATTTCACTGGAAAGCCACATCTCCCCCCCACCCCAAACAAAAAAGACCACAGTGAAGAACTTCTCTAAAGCAAACTTCACACTACTCAAGACTGGTGTGGTATCCTTCAAGGCCCCTGAGCCAGGGAAACCACAACCCAAGCTGCGGAAGCCCTTACAAATGCCTTCTATGAACACCTCCAGGACTGCATGGATCAGGCAATCCCAAATAAAACCAAGACTCTTTACACAAAGGGCAAACGTCCAGTCTGGTGGACCCCAGCCATTAACAAACTTTACAATAAGAGGAGAAAGCTATTACATGATAGAACAAAATCCATAAAAGGGAAGTCACCCTGATCATTATTAGTAAAAAATATGAGCACTCATAAAATCAACTAAGGCCAATTTTGAGAGAAAAATTGCCATGGATTCAAAGGATAATCATAAGGTCTTTTTCAGCTATGTTAGGAACCTGGGTGGAAACTCCCAGATATGCTCAGAATTAGTCCAAAATGATACAAAAATCACTGAACCCACAGACATTGCCAACATACTGGCAGACAGGTTCAGTGCAAACTTCACCCTCTCCCCCTAAAGGAGAGATAACTATCCCAGCGGAGTGTAGCCTCCCAGACATCTCAAATGCACAGGTGAAAGCTGCTCTCTCTAAAGCTAAAATCACAGCATCAATGGGACCGGATGGTGTCCCCGGCTGTGTGCTACACGAGCTAAATGAGGAATTAAACCCGCACATAAGGCAGCTGTTTAATCTCAGCCTTACCACAGGATACATGCCCAAGGAGTGGTGTACGGCAACTGTGGTCCCCACTCCACAAAGGCGGTGGCTCTACAGCCCCTGGTAATTACCGCCCCATAAGCTTAACAAGTCTAGTCTGCAAAGCTATGGAGAGGATCATAATGGAGCTCATAAACAAAGATATAGGGGACTTGCAGACATTGGACCCGACCCAGTTTAACCGTCAAGGGAAGATCATGCCTTTTGAACTTGGTCGACTTCTTCGAAACAGTCACCAAGGCCATTGATGAGGGAAAGGCAGTCCATACAGCCTACCTTGACCTTGCAAAGGCTTTTCGACACAATACCCCACTCGGGTATTGTAGAAAAACTTACCAGCTTAAATGTAAACCCATATGTCACAAGATGGGTTGCAAACTGGCTTAAGGACAGAACCCACAGGGTTAGAGTTGCTGGCGCTATGTCAGACTCCAAGCCAGTCACAAGTGGTGTCCCACAGGGCTCGGTCCTTGGCCCCCTATTGTTCGGCATCTACTTCTCAGAAGTACAGGCCAACATGGGAGGACTTTGGCTGACAAAGTTTGCAGATGACTGCAAACTGGGCGCCATAGTGGAAAGTGCATCAGACACGGATATCCTACAGAAGGGACTCACGGAAACAGATAGCTGGTGCCAGAGCCATGGCCTGAAGTTAAATGCCAAAAAATGTATAGTCATACCCTTCGGGAAAAACAAGGTAACCCCAAGCTACCATATAGGTGGCAATCCACTAAGCACAGAAGAAGTTATCAGGGACCTGGGGACCCAGGTTGACAGTGGCCTTTCTTTTGACACTCATGTTGCTAAAGTGGTTAGAAAGACCTTCTACATTGCCCACCTGATCATGAAGGGATTCACATCCAGATCTAGTGAGGTCATTGTTCCCCTGTACTCTTCACTTATCAGACCAATGATCGAGTACAATGCCCCATTCGGGATGTATCTCACCCGACATCTGCAGCAATTGGAGAGACCCCAAAAGTTCCTCACCAAAAGGATAAAGGGACTCCAAAATCTGTCATATGCTGCCAGATTGAAGAAACTCCAGCTCTATTCAGTCACATACCGTCTGCTCAGAGGTGACATGTGCCTGACATACAAGGCCATGTCCAACCCGGAATTAATGGACATGCTCCACCTCAAAAAATCCAAATCCACCAAAACCACTAGAGCAAGCGACTTAAACCTTAGCACGGATATGAATAGGATGTGCTGGAGGGATAGATTTATCACTCAGAGACTCCCTATGCTGTGGAATAAAATCCCGGTCCATGTGAGGCAGAGCACCTCGCTGGCTCTGTTCAAGAGAAATCTTGACCTGTGGATGGGAGATCGTAGGTTTACCCCGGGAATCATCTCTGTGTCACTGCTGGACAGAAGCACAACAAACTAATGGGCACAGTATTTTTTTCATATAAGGGGTGGTGTAAGCCACAAAACTTTGGGCTAGGCTTATAAATGCCTTAGGGCAGATAGCCTAGTATAAACCTATGAACCTATACACATACACATATACATATATATATACATATACATGTGTTTGTGAAATGTTTATTTTATTTTTGTGTGAAATATTTTTGTAATCCTGCTTTAGAATACACTTCTTAGGCATCTCTTAGCAATATACAAACATTTTGAAGATATTTGGGTGTGGCTTAGATGGGAAGCTGAAAGCAGCAGTCTTGAGCTCTGCAGTCTTCATTTTTTCCTGACACAATTTTTTATTTAATTTCACCAACAAAGACCAGAAACTACTAATATCAGATTCTAGAAGTTTTACGTTACCAGTTGATGTAATTTCTAAGCTAAAATTTCATATTTTCCTGTCAAACTTTAAAATAGAAGGGACATTGAAACCACATTCACAAAGGAAGATGAGCAGCTCCAAATTTTCTCAGCAAGAAACTCAAATGAAGAAAGAAATACAGGCAATCCTTACTACAGTTCAAGACTCGGTGGGTAAAATAGACAAAACTTAAAAGTGGGCAATATAAAATAATATACCACCAAACAAATAACCTTATTAAATGAACTGCCCAGATTGCTGTTTTGGAAGAATCTGTGATAGATATAGACTACAGGTTAACAGAAAGAGAGAAAAACATAGACGTTCTTCTTCAAGAAAACACCGGACTCATGGAAAAGATAGATTAAATTGAGAATAGAAATAGGAGAAACAACATATGAATCTATGGCATCCTGGAGCAGATTGGGGGGGGGGGCAATATTATTAATTTCCTGACTTCTTGGATTCATAAAATCGTAAACCTACCTGAGGAAATATCCTTTGGGCTAGAAAGGGCACACAGGTCTTTACTGTAACTACAGCTTCTGTATCCAGTAAAAACAGCCATCCAAGATCTAGTATTGTAAGATTTACCTCCACTCAAGGCAAAGACCTTATTTTAAGAACTGCCTGGTCCCTTGCTCCATTAAAAAATGGTGACCAAACTATCAGTTTTGACAATGACTTTTCACCCCTTGTAATGTCCAAAAGAAGAGCATGTGGCCCTCTAATAAAATCATTAAAAAAAAGGAATAAATAAAAGAACAACTCATATTCTCAGCAAGAATTAGACTATCCCTGCCAGAAGGGAAGAAAATGTTTGACTCTCTCAAAGAAGCATCTGCATTTGTCCCATAAAAGAATCTTTTAAGTCAACCTGAACCCATGGATTCTTCAATGAAATTAAAAAGACAAGCTTCAAAAAATGAGTGAACTATTAAAGAAAAAAGAAACCCAGAAACAAATGATTATACATAACTTCACATTTCATGCAAGTTTTTTTTTTCTCCCTTCTAAATAATGTGGAATCATACACAGAAGGTAAGGAAGTATCGAATAGAGAAAACTATAAAAGAATTAAGACAAGAAGTATCACTCTTAGAAGACTACAGAAGAGGGAATAGATCAACAAAAATATTAAGAAAGATAGATGTGATAAAAGCCATGGACAGTATTAGAACAGACCAGGATCTATCATGCACTATCGCAAATAACAAACTAAATATGTCAGTAGAAGTGGAAAAACTTAGAACATACACAGATAAATATAAAGGACAAATACAAAATAAGCAATTTACTGATGACCTAAAAAAGTTTTATAGAGAATTGGGAAATAAGGTAAAAGGAATTGAAAGACTGCCAAAAAAGAGGTAGTAGATACATTTTTGAAAAGTATCTATGAAGATCCCATGAAACAAAACAAAGATGCTAAATGGATAGAAGAAGTAAAAAAAAGAATAAGAAGTTTAAAGTTGCAGGATATGAAATGGGAAGAAGTAACAGCCAGAGAGATTGAAAATGTTAAAAAAAGCCTCTAATTGGAAAACCCCAGGCCCAGGTGCAGTGCCTAACTTTTGGTTAAAAGTATTAACATCTTTGCATGAGGATTTAGCTATGAGTAAGAACTATTTATATGCGTACCCTGAACAGACACCAACCTGGCTGGCTAACAACAGGCAAAACAATGATCGTACTTAAGAGTGAACCTGCAAGGTACCCTAAAAATTATAGACCAATAACTTGCCTTCCAAAGATGTATAAACTATACACGGGAATTGAAGGTGACAGAGTTTATAGTCATTTAGAGGAAAACTCAATTATGACAGTAGAACAAAAAGGCAATAAAAGAAAGTCATATGGAACAAAGGATCACGTGTTGTCAAATAGTCAAACTGGAGAACTGTAAAAAGGGGAAGAATTTAAGTATGGCATGGATTGACCATAAAAATGCATTTGATAGTATTCCACATTCCTGGATAAAAGAGTGCTTAAAGTGTATAAGATACACCATACATTAACTGACTACATTACAGTGACCATAAAACAGTGGCACACTACTTTGCAATTAAGCCATGATAAAGGATAGATTATTATCCCAGTAATAAAAATTAAAAGGGAGATATTCCATGATTTATAAAAAATCATTGTATACCAAGATTATATATTCCCAGTTCCAAAGGAAGGATGGGCCTCCTTAATATTGATTATATGTATAGATCTGTAACTGTGGGACTCCACAAATACAGTATCTGCTGACCTCACAAGACTCAAATGTAGTGAAAGTTTTGAAACATGAGGAGAATAAATCTAAGATGACTTCTCTGCTTAATTTAGCAGAAGCATATCGCGTCAAGCAGGAATGGAAATCAAACCAGAAGTAGATAAAAATCAGGCAGCAACTGAATGTGCCAAAAACAAAAGAAAGAATATAAGGTGAAGGATCAGATGAGAAAGCAAGAAATCTGGAAAAAACATAAATATAGTTGCAGGTATAGAAAACTTCTGGAAGAACCTCATGTTGATCAGGAATGAATGCAGGAATTGTTAAGGAGAGGAGAATTCAAATCAAGAGATGAAAGGCTAATATTGGCAACGCAAGACAGTGGGCTACATATACATTGGTTTACAAAGTCCATTGGACATGTAGGAGAAACAGACAAATGTAGGTTTTGTCAAACCGAATTGGAAACAGTTGCACACCTTGTTGCTGGTTGCAACATACTAATGGCAGGAGGACTGTATATGAAAGGTACAATAATGTGGCAAGATTGTTGCACTGGGGATTGTGCAGACATTATAGTAATTGAAGTGGCTGAAAAACACTGGAGACATGAAACACAAAGCATCATAGAAATTATGAAGTTTATAGCACATGGGATCACCTATTACCAACAGTTCAAAATACACATGCTAGAAAACCAGATATAGTGGTCCAAGAAAAGAAGACACAAGTGGCATTGATCATTGAAATTGCCACATCCAGTGACTACAGTGTTTTGCGTACAGAGAGACACAAAGTCATAAAATATCAGGATCTGCAGGCAGAAATGAGAGCAATGTGGAAGAAAGATACCCAGACAGTTCCAATAGTAGTAGGAGCAACGGGTATTATAAAAAAGAATTTACAGTCATATTTAGATATGTTACCAATCCATATAACTCAGTACGAATTGCAGAAGGAGTCATTACTGGGCACATTGTGGGTGCAGCATAGAGCACTTTTGGCTGACATCAAAGATTGAAACAATACTAATTTCATGAACTTTAATCATACTTTGACTTAGGAATGGGGTCCATTCCTGTCATGGTATTAGAAACCCAAAAGATTTGGAGAAATTAAAAAAGGTAATGTAACTTTTTTTTCTCCCATTGTTTTCCACAACAATGCTAACTTTATAAATAATGTATATTACTCAAAATTCAAGTAAATCAAAATCTTATCCAACTGCAAACTACTACTTTATAAAAAGTCCTTGTGTTTTACACTAGATACCTTGATGATATTTTCATCTTGTTAAAAGGAGGCCATGAAGCCAGCAGACATGTTTTGGAAACATTTAACCAATCTACACAATTTTTGGAATTTACATCTACATTTGACACAGAGTCCATAGCATACTTGGATATTTGGTTGAGTAAGAATAGAACACTGGTTGTTACACGGCCAAAATACATAGGAAAAGTACATACTCTAATTCTTTCCTCCATTTTTCTAGTTGTCATCCATTTCATCAGAAACGTTCTGTCATCAAGGGTCAACTAGTTAGGGCTTCTCATATAATTAGCCAGGAGGTCGACTTTGTAGAGGAATGTAAGTTCCTGAGAAGTTTATTCTTACATCGAGGCTATCCTGAAACCCTACTAGATTCTTTGATTGAGGAGGTTAGTTTAAAAAGGCTAAATCAGTTTTACAAACCCATTTTGCCTACGAGGACTTCGGTCCCCGATAACACTGGTGTTTCAGAGGTGTTGGCAACAATAAATGCCCATGAGTCAACAAGTCAATGTAACCAAAATTTTCAACTTTGTTTCATAACTACATTTAGTACACAAAGCCATCTCTGCACTAAAATTTTACAGAAAAATTGGGAACTCTTTAGGACTAATCAAATGTTATTCAACAAACTAGGTAGTTCACCTAAAGTTATTTTTAGGCGTGGAAGGAACCTGAAGAACTTGTTAGAAAAACAGTACCATAGAGTTCCTAGATTAGTTGGCATGAATAAATGTGAGAACTGTAATTTTTGTAAATACATGGAGGTGGAAAACTCATTTGTTATCAATGGGCGGCAGTTTAGACTCAAGTCTAGGTTCAATTGTAACTCAAAACTGGTAGTTTATCTGGCCAAATGTGTATGTTGCTCTGCCTTTTATATAGGCAAGATGGAGCGTAGACTCCGTGATAGAATGTATGAACACCTTTATGCTATAGGTCATAATAAAATGGACAATGCCTTGGCCAAACACATTCAGTTAAATGTTGACCACAAATTTAAATTTATGGTCATAGATCAAGCGTTTCAAGACATTAGAGGTGGTCCCACACCCCTCCATCTGGATGAGCGTGAGCTTTCCTGGCAAATTATACTTAATGCATACAATTTCCAGGTCTCAATGAGTCTTGCTCCATTAGTAGCATCCTTAAATTGAGGAGCTTGCAAAGATGACGTCTCATTACAGTCAAATGCTTGTAGTCTGATTCAGTTTTTAAGTCTGTCCAGCGTTTAAAGTCAATTTTTAACCTTTAAGGTATTAGATAATATGCCTATGTTACTTGGTTGTTTATATGTAACATGACATTATAATGTTTATTTTTATTGTTATTTCGATTTTTATTTTTAGACTTATTTTTATTTTCTTTCTTAATTTTTCACCACATACGGTAATTAGGTTGGTAAGTTATTTAGTAACACCATATGTCCACTGTGTTTTACATAATAGGTCTTATTTCTCCTAGTTGACATATGGAGAATTTATGTATAAGACTGTGTCGGTCTACTGCAGTATTCATTACTGTTTTAGGTTTGTGTACCACTTTAAGTAAATCATGTGTAAGCAGGTAATAATTGGTATGATTGTCCCGCTGTTTTTTGAATGAGTTTTTAAAATGGGTGTTGTACCTTTAGTTTACTTCTGATGAAGTTTGCATATTCAGCAAATGAAAAGCACTTCAAGTTGTTTTCAATAAACAGCTGGTGTTTTACTCAACTGCTGCTGTGACCATTTTTTTGGTTTTCATCTTAAAAATCTTACTCAATGCATTCCAAGAAGTTAAATCTACAGCAAACATCCCTCCCACATGAAAATATTCTATCATCTCTGCCATCTTAAAACCAAATAAAGAGCCCAACCTTTGCATATCATACAGGCCAATTTCTTTGCTTAACATCAGATACAAGATATTAATGTGTATCTTAGCAGACAGATTAAATAATATTCTTTCAATATTAATTCATGAAGACCAAACTGGGTTTATCAAAATCAGAAAGGTAGATGACAATGTAATTAGACTGCTGTCCTTAATAGACTTAGCAAAGAAGGGAAAAAAAAGCTTTCTATTTTAAGCCTTTATATAGATAAAGCTTTTGACTCCCTAAGTTGGTCATATATGTTTAAAGCTCTGCAAAAATGCAATTTCTCCCCAAACTTTATAGGATTAATTAAAAAAGTATATGAAAAGTCTATAGCCTATGTAAAGACTGGATCATATCTATCTAGGCCATTCAAAATATCAAGAAGTACTAAACAGGGGTACCCTCTCTCCCCATTACTCTTTGCCCTGGCTATTGAGCCTCTTACAAGTTATATTAGAAATTATGGCAGCTTTAAAGGACATAAAGTGTCAGACAAATTATCTCCCAAGATACAACTGTTTGATGATGACCTACTAATAACTTCTAATGATATTGAAAATTTAGTAGATCACCTATTACATAATCTAGATTTCATTGCAAACATCTCTGGTTTAAAATTCAATCACAACAAAACTCAGGCACTTCTAGTGAATAAAAATGTTACTATGAGACTTAGATCAAAAAGAGACATAAACTGGGAGGGCACACATATTAAATATCTAGGTATCATTATTGAACCTAATTATAAAAAAAATCACTCACATCTAATTGCCAACAACTTATACATTCAATTACTAGTCTAATTGACAGTTGCAACAGATTCTTCACATTTGAAGACAGACTAACTTTGATCAAAATGATATTGTTACCTAAAATCTTATTCATTGGCCAAGCTCTAATAATTCCCCCATCTGTCGAAATTAAACAGAAAATGAATAACTCGTTACTCAACTTCCTTTGGTATCCCAAAAAAACAATAATTTCTCTTCTCTGGCACACCACAAGCTGGGATGAAGGAGGTATAGGGTTTCTAAATATTGATATTTGTTTCAGTTCCACATTTATTAACATAGTATTGCTTTTGAATAATACTTCTTATACATCATATTGGAAATCAATACATGAAACCTTACTTCTTAATAGTAATAGGACGTTGCTTGAACCACATACTCAAATACATACAAACATTTATATGGATCTTAAAAATATACATTCAAATTGAAAGGTCAAAACTTGCCCTTACACCTTTTATAAACCAAATATTGCTATTGTTTGAAAAGCTTATATTGTCTAATCAATTAATTAAGAATTTATTAATAATTATGTTTCCTATTGCCTACACAAATGAATGTTTGATATCATTTGATACTCAGAAAATGTTAGCATTTAAGAAGGGTGACCTATTATACTGGAATCAGTTTCTCTCAGCTAATAAAATAATTTCTGCAGACTATTTGATCTGCAGATATAGTTTGCAAAATTGCAATTGGCTGGACATCCAAACTTGTAAGGCTTTTATACATACTAAGCTCGTACCCTCATTAGAGGCACACAATAAAAGTAACTTAAAAATCTTGGATTTTTATCACAACAATTATTAATAACTCACCCAAGAACACTTTGTATATATCTGTTACTTATAAAGTTCTCAGAAATGATTTTAACAAAACAGATGTTTATTTTTGGAATTATTTAAGTGAAGTTAATAGACGAGTATTCTCAGAAAATGATAAAAAACTTTGTTTACAGTCAATGAAGGAATCCACATTTTCCCTGTTCTGGCATGTATATACATTGAAATTTTTACATAGATGTTTTGTTACCCCACATAGACTACCAATAATGTACAAGAAATATGAAATGAAATGCTGGAAATGTGGATACCCCGATGCTGACTGGATACATATGGTTGTTAATTGCAAAATAATTTCCCCATTTTGCTTAGACTTTAAATAGCTTTGTAAAGCTCTATGTATTGACAACTGTATAATTTCTGACTCCCTTATCCTTTTTGATGTTCCTGTCCCTGAAATCATTCCTAAAAAACAAACATTTTTACTATTGTCTATCCTCTCTTTAGCAAGGAAAATTGTTGAGTTTATTCATCTTGTGAAATACATTTCTAAGAATGAGATTGCTACTATAGAAACAAGGACTAACAACACAACTCATCATTTAATTGCTTGGGCAAAATTGTCTAATCTGTTAGAGAAATAGTAAGTGTTCTCCTATGTATATTACTTTTTTAATTGCCATTGGCATTGTATATAGTTTATTTGTTTCTTCTTGTTACTATACTGTTAAGCTATTGTGTTATAAAATGAATAAAAACATTTTGGAAAAAAAATTAAAGATACGTGTTAGTAGAATGAGTCCATTTTATAGGTAAATGTATGCTGGAGAACATGATGATTGCAGTATGAGTGTCTTTTTAGTTTTAAAATTGATTGTGTTTAGGAATGGCTTGTGCTACTTCCATTTTTCTGCCAAAGACATTAACGTGCACATTCCACATAATTTGTTCAAAACAAAGCTGTTCTGAAAGTTTAGAGCAGTGAATGCAAACACTAGTGTGTCTGTATGATTAATTAACAGCCACAGACCTGTTGCTGTTATAGCTTTTATAATGATGAACCACTATAATATGCTGAGCTATAAAACAACAGCCAAACTGTCTTTAACCTCAACAGGGATATCTCTTAGATATGGAAATATTATTTATATTTTATTTTCTTCTCTCCCAGCTTCTGGTTATCCATTCAAATTTATATAAGCCATTACACTGTCCATCCAATCTCCCCAAATCTCCTGCTATACTCCTTCTAGAAGCTCAGGACAAGACCTGTTATAAATCCATTAACCTAAGAATACATTTGGCTGCAACCTCTACAGCTACAGTCCAGCCATATCTTAGAACAAACTCCCACTGGAAATTAAGACTCTCAACAAAGTTAAATACTTTAAACCAGCCACAAAAGAATACATGAAATGTCTATGGTCCTGCTACTGTATTCACCCTCTATAATCTGTTCTTCATATCCTAGTGCAGCACACTTGCCTGCCTCTATCCAGTATTAATTTCTGTCTATCTGTTACTTATATAGCCACCTTATCTATGTATTCTCACTCTTCACACAATCTAACCATACACTTAACTATCATATCACTTCTACTTACCCTTACTTACTGCGTCTTCTAAGATATCTCTAAATGCTGCATCTACTAAAACAAAATGATGCCAATCACAATGCAAACTCTGTAATATTGTTGTTACTTGTTTTCTTATTGACAATTTAAATTTTAATAGTCTCTGTATAATATAAATGCTTTTGTACATTATAAATGATTTTTGTACTTTAATTACTCTCTTTACTTGTATTATTAACTTGTGGTGCTTTTCTCCCCAGGCCTCAGCTGAAAAAGGATTATCATCTCAGACAAGCTAACACAGTCAACAAATGTAAAATAAATAAATGAATAAATAAAGTCTGATGAAATGTATAAACAAAATTAATGAATATGTCTACACTTCTATGTTTTCCAGTTAAAATATTGCGTTACTCAGCTGTATGCTAGTATTTTGTGTAACTTTCTGAATGAGGGTAAGAACACAGATGAGAATTTTTAATTCTGCTTTTCACTACACTTCCCTGAGCATCAGTGACATCTGTGGCATATTCTACTGACCATTTGGTCTCCCTGTTTTGTCTGCTCTGTAGCATCCAACATTATGGTCTCTTTCTTCTGAAAGGAAATATCATTTGGTAATCTTATCCTTCTCCTCTCTGGAGTTGGGGGGTTGCTGTTTAGCTTAACCCCACCCCCTCACAGTGACTGACTTAAACATCCTCTAGGCCTTCCTCATTAGTGCATGTGTGTGCTTTTACACATTTGCACACTAAACTGTGGCTGACATGTCCCTTTGGATGGTGCCGAGTACTTATCCATCCCGCTGTATATAGTGCTCATCTTTTACCAGTAGGTATTTGCCACAACCCAGTCCTTTCTTGAGCATGAGTGAACTTGCATCATTCACTTACTCACCCTTCCTCATTTGTTCTTTAAGCACCTGGGTTGTCAGCTGATTCTGTGTCACCTGTGGCTGCACTCACAGCTTTATCTCTATGTACATCAGATCAGCTGACATAGATATACATTTTAACTCAAGTTTTCTTTTGTTCTATGCTCTTCTGAAAAAGCAGTATATGCAATGCATGTTAATTCTGTTATTTTTTTTGTTTTGTTTTTATTTGTCATTGATTGCATATAAATAATCTTACTAAAACAGACTGGTAATAAACATTATAATATTCACTACTCAGGAAACAGTATTCTTAATTTTCATGAGAAAATTGGCATCTTAATGACATCAGTGTTTTGAAAATGTTTCATTGTTTCTTTTTCTGTTAACTAATGTTAATTGTTACAGAAACAGAATGAAGTTGAAGTACCGATCAGCATTTCTGATGGCATCAATAAGGTATGTAGTAAGCACACATTTAAAATGTATTTTTTTTAAAAAATTGTTAGGCACCACTGTTGTTGAGATCACCAGTGTTGCTTATTACAAATGCTGTAAATATAATGCTTTGAGAAAGCACCAAATGTTGCCAGGATATATAATAAAATGCACAACAAAGCATTGCATATTTCTGAACTCATAAGAAGTGCATTACCATCCTTTCATACATATTCCTGTAGGTTTGGGAGTGCTTATGAAATAGGTCTCAGGAAGTTGCAGAGAAAAAAAAATGAAACTAAATGTCTCATCATACACATGACAACATTTGAAATATGGTAACATTTAGCCAAGAAAAGTCCTTTTTTTCCTTGTCAGTTACTTATGTATTTCGGCTTTGTTAATTAAGTATAATATATTTATTTATTTATTTTACATTTGTTGACCGGGCTAGTCTAACTGGATATATGTCCATTTTCAGTAGAGACCCGGGGAGAAAAGCTCCACATAAAACAAACAGCACATTAAAAATTCAGTTTCAAGATATTAAACTTCAATTAAAGATACTAGTCATACAAAACATGTGCTACAAGGTAAATAAGCATATGTGATATAAGAAAGTAAAACAAATTATACCATGATCCCCAACGCTGATTGGTTATACTAAAAAGGTCCGGTCGCCCACAGCATTTTATAACAAAAACTGGTAAGATCGACTGCTTTTTTAAATTCTAGTTAAATGAGTTTAACATAGCGAGACAGTTTAAAATAAGCAACGGAGATGTCCCCGGCTTATGCCAGACATCGGGCAGTAAACAGGCATTATACTATGCCATTATTAAGAAAAGTAACAGTTTCTTTTCTTAAATAATGTCGCCTGGGTGTGGGTAATGCTAAATTACCCTATATAATAAGACACCCCTTAATTTTTTATACTACTGGTTCAGTTCAGAATGTTCATTTTACTGGATAAAGACATTAAGGATTATTTTGGAACTATTTGTAGTTATACAGAACTAAGTCTACAGGGTTTTCTCAAGAACCATTATTTGGTTAAATTACTTTTTCAAAAGGGCACAGTAGGTAGCTAGAGATTATAGGAATCAAACCTAAATATGCATAGGATGCAGCTTGGATACAGGCCATCATGACAAATGAACTGTGTGTATGACATCTGGACAGCATTCAGATATGAACTGCTTGGACAGATTTCAAAATGGACATGTCAGAAATGCAGCCCTCGGGTTGTAACAAAGCTCTGAACAGTAACTATGAGTATGAGCCATTGTCAGTAACATTCACATATGGTTATATGGTTGTACAACAAATGCAGAGATTTTTAGAAAAATGTTTATTGTGAATTTAAAGTCTACATTTTCAACATGATTTTAGTCAGCATTTTCTTCATTTACAATAGGATGTGTTGTCACCCTTCAAAATAATTGCATAAGTCAACTGCAATCCAGTATCCTTTCACCAGCAGTGATTTTGACCCCTATTATTATCATGCTAACAATCCCTGTTGATACGGAATTTATCCAGCTTAAGTGTTTTAGACACTAATATCATTTCAATTTGATAAAAGTTATGGCTTAATGCCCTCTGCTAACATCACACATTGCTGTAACCATTAGTATATCTCATAGCATTATTGATTTCCTATACCCAAGCAGCATAGTTTCTGTTATCACTTGTATTTAAGAATGTTGGGATCTGGACCTCCTACAAATGCTTTGGTGTTTGTTATTATTGTATTCCTTTACCTATTAGACTAACTCCCTCTTTGTTTCATTGTTCAGTGCATGACCTACTTATTTTATTTAGCAGTTTAACAACTGGACCATTTACTTTTCAACATATTTACAGTTTTATCTTTAAAATTCTGTCAGCCCAGAACTCCGGAGATATAATCACTTTTCTGATCTTGAACTTTTTTTTTCTTCACTATTATACTATAATATTAACTTACTCTTTGCTGTGTTTGCTGTTATTTAAAAACATGCATTTTGATATCTGTTGTGTACTTATCTGGTTAATAAATAGCAGAATTGCCCAGGTCCAAAATAAGCACCCTGGTGTTTCGAACTTTCTTTCTTTCTTTATATATTTATTTTTGGTTGACCAGATTAGTCCCACCAGGCCTTTGGCCTCTTTTCAAAGGAGACTGAAGGTGTTATTTATACTGACTGGGGAAATTTGACTAGAAGACCATGGTAAATCCTTTACTGTTTTCATTAGTAGGAGTTATTGGGCTTCCCTACAAGATAATGGAGGAAACATAAGGTATTGAGTCAGAGGACAGAGCCAGAAATATGGAGTTATCTTGTTCAGATGGAAATACTGATAGCAGATGTTCACAGTGAATAGTGTTTTACAAGGTGATTGGAAAACCAGATCCTAAAAAAGTGAAGAATGAGGAAGAGCCTAGTATGGAATTGGCCATTTTAGGGTCAGATGTAATTGAAAATAATGTCCTCCCTGTGGTCGCGTGGGTTTCCTCTGGGTGCTCCGGTTTCCTCCCACATCCCAAAGACATGCAGTAGGTGTATTGGACACTCTAAATTGGCCCTAGGTGTGAGTGTGTGCCTTCTGTGGAAGGTTGGGTGCCGGGCTGGCAACTCAACACCATAAAACTCCACTGCCAATCATGAGCGGACAGATGATCCACTGTGGTGACCCCTAACCGGGAAAATCCGAAAGAAGAAGAAGAAGAATGAGGGTAATACAACATAAATGGAACTGTTGAAGTAGGAAGAGCTCAGGTAGCCATAATTTAATAATAGAAGGGACAGTACACCAGAGAGTTATGACATGTTGGAGGGAACAAAGTGAGCAGCAGTAGAAAGCTAGAGCTACATGTCATTTGCTACAGTAATTCAAAGGAAAGGAGACAAGAGTTGTGTAAGGAGTAAACAGCCAATGGTGAAAATCTCAATAAACAAATAAGTTGCAGTTGGTAGTTGTGTTACCCGGCACAAAATAATTCAACTGCTGGGTTTTGGTGTGTTGGATATTCATGCCATTATCCAATGGGAAACAACTTTGTGATATCACATTCAAGTTAACTAATGTGGAAAAAGAGACTGATGTATTCCTGGACTGAGTATACAATACAAGGACAGTGAGCATTATATAGAAATACTACTAGTTCAGTTCAGAATGTTCTTTTTACTGGATAAAGACATTAAGGATTATTTTGGAACTATTTGTAGAAATGTTTTTTTTTCTGTTGAAAACACGTATGACAATGGATAAATATGTAATGATGTGAGGGAGGTGTGGCAACTTTTGAGGAAATTGAAATGCTTTTAAACATTTACCTCGTGTAATAAATATCAAAGGCATAAGGGAAATTCTAAAGTACAGTGGAGAGCCAACACTATTCTATGACTGCGGAGTGGGCAGTTAACAATAAAAATACTGAAATTTTCTGTACAAGGTATAAATAAAAAAAGCATTTATGTTTCAGTTCTGAAGAGAGAAGGGTAGAAGAGTACAAAATGTTGACAAAATAACTATACACAAAGATGAAGTTCAATACCTTTTAAAAAACAATATTGAGGAAGAGTTGGGAGTTGTATGTAGCTATGGAAGTGGAATAAGTAATGAAGAAGATTTAACATTAAAAAAAAGATGACACTAAACATAAAATAAGCATGAGCTCTACAAAGCGTTAACAAAGAAAAGGGAGAAGACTTTGAAATAGTATCAGTAGGAACTACAGTAACAAAAACATTCTGAGAAATAAAGATAAAAAGGAAGGGCAATTGCATCCTTTCAACAATGTCTTTAAATGTCAAGAGTATAAATACTATAGAAAGAACATTTACTATGCTTAAATGCTGCAAGAAAGCTAAAATCTTACAATCTGCTTATTAGACCCAAACATTTTAAAGAAGGATAAAAGGTGAAAATCTTTAAACAGTGGGAATGGAAATTGTATATTGGTGAGAGTTGTTCAGCAACTGTAGTCATGATGACATCATCTGAAACAAGAGTAAGTGATGTCATAGTAACAAAAATAATTACTTTGGTAGACTGTTGTGTTAAAGGGAGAATGGCATGAGTAAAAGTGATTTTTCAAGTACTTCTAACTCGGAAACAAAAGAAATGTTTGAGAAATTTTGAAATATGCAGGAGTTACTGTAGATATAGTAATCATGCAGGATTCTTACCTGTGAAAAAAGCTGGAGAAGTAAGAGTATGCTTGAATGTTGTAAGAGATTTTCAGATGAGGATAGGGAAAAAAAAGAAATTTTACATAGATTAAGAATAGAAATAGATTTTATAAGCAAGCAATAACCCCCAATAGGGTGTGTGTTACTGTGTAAATAAGGCCCACTCAGGATTGCAGCATTGGGCTTCAACACAGAAGGTCATTATTTACACAGAAACACACACCCTGGAGGACATTACTGTGCTTAGAGAATGGGCTGTTAGTAAAATTGCTGTGTTTTACTTGTTTATTTTTGTATTTCTATATTATTATTTTTTATCTTTTTGATGTAAAATAGTTCCTCCACCTAATGTTCAAACTTGCTATAGTATATGTAAATGGTGTTGGAGGAAGTATTTACATACAAAATATAAGATTTTCAAAAAAATGTCCAGATATGTACCTCATTATTTGGTCCCTTACTCATCAAATTGGTGGTTTATTGACAATCATAGGGGATTGAAGTCAATAAATAATGACATGCATTTGAGATTCAGACAGGATTTCCTTCAGAAAATACATGTTAACAACTTTTTAATTATATATCAGCAATGTTTTTATCCCTTTTTCCCCCAAACCTCTCAACCTGTAAGTTCAAGAAATCTGGACAAATTATGCAATAATGGGGGGACAAAGCTCTAGAATTAGACACATATTTTAAATATTGCTCTTATAAGCTTAGAACGTTGCTAAAATAACAGGACTTGTGTAGGCATTCCATTTTCTAAAGGATAAGAAGACCAAAACTCAAATCATGTCACCATTCTGCAAATAAATCTGGAGTGTTGAGAGGTATGGTCCCTACTTTATTTTTACACTTTAGCCAGATTTCTTGAGCTAAGAGGTTGAGAAGTATACATACATATTAACTGCTGCTACCAGTGGTTTCTTGATGTCACACACACTTCTGCTTTCATGCATGCAAGCATGCATACACTCACATATGCAGACAGAAACTTAAACATACATAAACACACAGACACACAGACACACACACACACACACACACACACACACACACACACACACACACGTAAAATAATGGCTTAATCAGTCTCACTTTCACTTTCATGCATACATACACTCATACACACACTTTATTTTATTTTTTTTGTTTTTAAACATGCTTTATTTATTTTAATTTTACAGTCACTGACCAGCAAAAGCACTGTTTAGTGAGCATAAAATAATGGCAACCTTTAGCTTCCTTAGTGTACAAACTTCACAGTACCCTACTATGCTGCCATGGAATAATGGACTTGCTTTACAGCTGGTATTACCTCTACATTAACACCCTGCTAGAGAACATTTGTTCTCAAAATAGTGTAAGAAACTTCTCTGTGTGGAAGATTTTCAGTCCATATATTTCTAGTTAACTACTGTATATTAATCAGATCAGACAATAGTAGTAGAAGTAGTGAACGTAAACTCATCTTAAGTCAAAACAAAACAAAAAGTAATAATAGAAAATATATAATTGTACAGCATTACTAAGTATTCAAAAGTAATCCAAGCAAGGCAGGCAGTCTGTTTCCAGTCAAAAATCCTTTATTAAGTACACAGACAAGCGATCCAAGTAAAACAAAAATAGAGTAATAATTTCCTCACAAGCTTTCTAAATATATATATATATATATATATATATATATATATATATATATATATACTTTTAATCAGGCATGGGAGTGGTTTATTGTGCTGTAAAGCAAAGTGTTATTGGTACACATGTTAAATTCACATCCCTTCCCCCATCAGTGTGACATTCGAGCTGATCCTGCCCTACCTAGTAGCTGTCATAATAATATATAACCCTTATCTACTTTAAATAAAATTTATAATGATGTGGTATCTCTTATTTAACCAAATTATTAAGTAGATTATTAAGTCTGTGATTTTATCCAAGACAATATACTACATGGCTGGAAATATATCAACCTTAGTTCATTTGGCAATCAAAAAATATATATAAATATATACATATACATTTTGCATGTAAAAATCAATTTCTATTTTCATAACCGATTGTTAACAAAGATCACTTTCGTCCTTCTAGACTTCTTCAGGTCTGTGTATAGGAACCCTAAAAACCTATATAATTGTATAATTAGTTAGTATTGTTATTACACATCATTTTGAATAAAGTGGAAAAAAGAACCAGAAAAAAATAAAAATAAGAAAAAATGTATGTATGATGATGGAAACAAAATATACACTTAAATTTCAACTGATTTAAAATGGTATTTAAAACCAATTTGTAGAATAAAATAAAATAAAATACAATTAGTCATGTAAACAATGTGGCAATTTTCTAAGTTCCAGTGCACTTTTAATTGAACAGTAGTAGTTTAGTCCAGGCTTCCTAAAAGAGTTAAGCTTTAATTGCCACGAGTTCATGTTTCTCAGAATATTCGGGATGTCTCCTTCAAGATCACCCATGTGTATGCAATCCAGGATCTGGAACTTAAAACCTGTGTGTCTTTTATGAAGAGAAAGGTGTTTGGCTAGTGCATTATTTTTACATCCAGAGCGGATTTCTGACAGATTACATGAAATCCTACGCTTGAGTTTATTTACAGTCTTGCCCACATAGAATGCATCACATTCATTCCACTGTGCCCTGTAAATTACTTTTTTAGTGTTACAGTCACCCCCTGCACTGGTTTTAATGATCTTCTTTAAATAAGGGCAATAAAAACTATCACCTTGCTGTATAAATATACAAAATGTACAATTAGTTGCACATCTTTTAGTGCTTTTCTCACATGGTCTAGGTTTAAATTCAACAAAACTTCTAATGTTCCTGGCCTTCCTATAAACAAATGATGGGGCTTCACCTAAGATGTTAATCAGAAAAGGGTTTCCTGTGACAATGTCCCAGTTTCCTTCAATAATATTTTTGATATTGTGATAATCCAAAGTGTATGTCAGGATGCAGCTATTTTTGCATTTGTTATTCTCTGTGGAATTACTTAACATTTTTCTACTGGGGAGGTTGAGTGAAGGTGCTTCAGTCCTTTTCAGTTCTATAATGGGTTCCAGGATGTTTTTTAACATCTAACTTTCATAGCCTCTCACTAGAAAATCATTCTCTAAGTTGTTCAGGTTTCTCAAAAACGGTTCCATCTCTGCGGTAATTCAAGGTAATCTATAGCCTTGGGACTTCCCTACATCATACTTGGTTTTTGTAGGATGTAGATTTTTACTGTGGAGTAATAAGTTAACCCTCATTGGTTTTCTGAATAGATCAGTGGTGATTCTGTTATTGTTGGTGTCCCTGGAAGTCTGCATATCTAAGAAAGTGGTTGAAGTACAGCTATGGGAAGAGGTAAACTTCAGGAAGGGGGTTGTTTGATTGAGGTAAGTGATAAAATCTCCAAGCTGCAAGGTGTCACCTTCCCACACAATAAAGACATCATCAATAAAATGTAAATTGCATGTGATATGCTGCATGTAATCTGTGTTGTTTAACACAAAGTCCTCTTCCCATTTGCCCAGGGCTATGTTAGCTATGCTGGGAGCCATGGCAGCCCCCATTGCTATACCAGTTTTTTGTTTGTAGTGTTTGCCATTGAAAGCAAAGAAATTGCAGTCCAGTGCAAGATTAATGAGCTTGCTTAACTTTTGCAGTTGTGCCTGTGTATCCTGATTATGTTTCTTAAAAGACTCCATAGCTGTTGTTATACAGTAATTGTGAGGGAGCACTGTGTACAAGGATTCCACATCAATAGTTACCAAAATACTGTCAGCTTCCACTGTAATGTTTTTTTTTTTATTTTCTTCAAAAAATCCATTGAATCTCTTATGTATGACTTATTCTTTTCTGCTAGAGGTTTCAGCAAGTAATCAAGGTAAATGGCTGTGGCTTCAGTAAGGGAACCTCCACTTGCTACCACCGGTCTATAAGGTGGGTCTTCTCTGTTCGTGTGTGGCTTTGGTATTCCAAAAAAGTAAGGTAAACGTGGGCATGGGCTACATAAATAATTATAAAGATTTTATAATTATAAAGATTTTCAGTGATAAGTTTTTCTTCCCATAATGTGGTGAGATTAGTGTTCCATAAATCATATGCTCTTTTTATGTCATACGAGGTAAATAACTCATGCAATTTGTTATCCTCCTGCATGTTCTCTATCTTTTGGTTGTAGCTAGTGGTATCAGTCACAATTATACCTGCTCCCTTGTCTGCCTTCATTACACGCCTGGATTTATCATTGCCTAGCTCAAGAAATGCTTTTTATTTTCCCTGTTTTAAGTTATAAAGTTTTTTCTTAGGAGGTTTTTTAAGCAGTTTCCTGATATCCATCTCACATTTCACTTCGAAAGCAGCTAGTGTTTGATGTAGTGGTGGACAATAGTTGTTAGGCCTTTTTTATAGTTTCATCAATAGGCTTATTTTCAGTGTCATTACTTTTGCCATGAAACTGTACCCTTAAGTTGAGCTTCCTCACAAACATTTTAAGGTATATCAGTACTTGAGCAACCCCACTCCTGCAGCTTGGTACAAAAGTAAGTCATTTGGACAACACACTTTTTTCCTCTTCAGTCAGTGCTTTAACAGAGTGGTTCCAGATAAGTGGAGCACCTGTTATTGTGGTACCTGTTGTTGTTGTTATTGCACCTGTTATTGTGGCTGGTTCCTCCGTCTGAGCCTGGGACCTGGGTTGTAGTTGGGGTTCCAGTAGGGATTGCCCAGGTATTGTATTTCCCTCACCCGTATCCACTGTTTGGTTCTCCTGTCTCCCTGGGAGTTCGTGGATAGAGTATGAGATCTCTGGAATTCCTTTTCTGCTTTCTGGAATCTTGGTGGGTTGTAGTAGTATTCCTCACTGTGGCTGTGGTATGGGGGGACCTGGTAAGAGGGACAAGCTCTGGGGCTCTGGTGGTGGTCATCATTCTTGTTCTGGTACTGGTGCTGGCTTTGATATTGGTGTGGTGGTTGATGTCTGTGCTGTCGATATTGGTTTTCCTGAAGAAACTGGTCTCTGTGAAGGTGCTGCTGCTCCTGGTAGCTAGATTGTCTGTGGTCCCGGTTGTCCTGGTAGTCCTGTAATTCATCCTGTAGAACTCTCTGTCGGTTCTGGTTGCCGATGTGGCTTATGTTCCTGTCCTGATCCTTCTGTGATGTCAAAGGCTTCAGCAGAGTGTTGATAGCCAAAGTGGATTGGGATTGTGGGGAATGAGATGTTTGAGGGGCAGTCTCCTGGTGGTCCTGTATTGTGCCCCTGTCTGGTTTTGTGCGAGGATGTCCCCTGGGAAAATCCCATTGAGGTCTGCTTGCACCGTTATACTTTCCCTTATATCTCCTGTAATAACTAAAACCTTGTCTGTTGTTGGTTCTCCTGTTGTTGTTATTATTATTGTACCTCCTAGTAAGTCTCCCAGGATCATCTTTGTCCAGTTGATCTCATTTCATTTTATTAATCTTTCTTTCTTTAATGGACTGCTCATATCCTTTCACTCTTTCTTTAAGCAGTTCAAATTTAGCATCTAGGTTATTGTGGTTCTCATTTTCCAGTGTTGTTTTTAAAGATGTGATGTCAGCCTTTGTAGCTTCCTGCACAATATGGTTGTTCCTTACTAGCAGACGAATAAGTTTGTAGCTGGCATCCTCTAAAATATCTTCCCATTCCTTAGAAAGTGAATCATCCATACTTTTCCACATTGGTCTTTTGTTCAATCTAAGTCTTTGGGGTAGACTCTTCTTATCTATACTTTGTTGTAAATAAATGTGTTCCCAGTAGAGACCATGCATGCCTTTCAGTTGCTTTTCTAGTTTAGAAAACGTCTCTGAATTCATATTTTCTGGGCCCATTCTTTCCTGTCCATTTTCTGTATCCGTTTGTATCTGATCTGCTTCTGTATCATTCCAGATAGGTACAGTTAGTAAATTTTTTAGCCTGTCATTATCCATGTATTAAAATGCTGAAATTCCACACCAATTCAGGAATACTTTGACAGAACAAAAGCCTTGGTCTCAGAAACCAAAGTACCAACAAAAAACAAGTAATCTCCGTGGTTCATAGGTTCATAGGTTCATAGGTTCATACTAGGCTATCTGCCCTAGGGCATTTATAAGCCTAGCCCAAGTATGTTTGGCTTTCGCCACCCATTTTAAATTAATTTTGCTATGCCCTTTTTTGAGGTTAGTATACTGTGCCTCTGTCTAACAGTGACACAGAAGTGATACCCGGGGTAAACCTATGATCTCCCATCCACTCATCAAGATTACTCTTGAAAAGAGTCAATGAGGGACTCTGCCTAACCTGGACTGGGATTTTATTCCAGACTGAAGGGAGCCTCTGGGTTATGAATCTGTCCCTCCAGCATGTCCTATTTATTTCAGTGCTAAGGTTCAAGTCTCTCGAGCGTGTAGCTCGATGGGATTTGGATTTTTTGAGGTGCAGCATGTCCCTTAATTCCAGGTTGGACATGGCCTTATATGTCAGGCACAGGTCACCTCTGAGCAGGCGGTATGCCACTGAGTAGAGATGGAGTTTCTTTAACCGGGCAGCATATGGCATCTGTTTGAGCCCTTTGATCCTCTTGGTGAGGTACTTTTGGGGTCTTTCCAGTTGCTGCAGGTGTTTGGTAAGGTACATCCCAAAAGGGGCATTGTACTCAATTATGGGCATGATGAGGGATGAGTAAAGAGGCACGATGACCTCCCCTAATCTAGATGTGAATCCCTTCATGATTAGGTGGGCTATATAAAATGTTTTTCTAACCACTTTGGCCACGTGGTTGTCAAATGAGAGATTGCAATCAACTTGGGTCCCCAGGTCCCTAATTACTTCTTCTGTACTTAATGGATTACCACCTATGTGGTAATTTGTGGGCACTTTGTTTTTGCCAAAGGGGATGACTATACACTTTTTGGCGTTTAGCTTGAGGCTAATCCCCAAAGTGGTATCCTGTGGTATCCCCAAAGTCTCAAAACAACCCACTAAAGTGTAGTGGGTCCAAAAACAAAACAGTGTAAGAAATTTCTCTGTGTGGAAGATTTTCAGTCCATATATTTCTAGTTAACTAGTGTATATTAATCAGATCGGACAATAGTAGTAGAAGTAGCGAATGTAAACTCGTCTTAAGTCAAAACAAAACAAAAAGTAATAATAGAAAATATATAGTTGTACAGCATTACTAAGTATTCGAAAGTAATCCAAGCAAGGCAGGCAGTCTGTTTCCAGTCGAAAATCCTTTATTAAGTACACAGACAAGCAATCCAAGTAAAGCAAAAACAGAGTAATAATTTCCTCACAAGCTTTCTAAATATATATATATATATATATATATATATATATATATATATATACTTTTTATCAGGCATGGGAGTGGTTTATTGTGCTGTAAAACAAAGTGTTATTGGTACACATGTTAAATTCACATCCCTTCCCCCATCAGTGTGACATTCGAGCTGGTCCTGCCCTACCTAGTAGCTGTCATAATAGTATATAACCCTTATGTACTTTAAATAAAATTTATAATGATGTGGTGACTCTTATTTAACCAAATTATTAAGTAGATTATTAAGTCTGTGATTTTATCCAAGACAATATACTACATGGCTGGAAATATATCAAACTTAGTTCATTTGGCAATCAAAAAATATATATAAATATATACATATACATTTTGCATGTAAAAATCAATTTCTGTTTTCATAACTTATTGTTAACAAAGATCGCTTTCGTCCTTCTAGACTTCTTCAGGTCTGCGTACAAGAAACGTAAAAACCTATATAATTGTATAATTAGTTAGTTTTGTTATTACACATCATTTTGAATAAAGTGGAAAAAAGAACCAGAAAAAATAAAAATAAGAAAAAATGTATGTATGATGATGGAAACAAAATATACACTTAAATTTCAATTGATTTAAAATGGTATTTAAAACCAATTTGTAGAATAAAATAAAATAAAATACAATTAGTCATGTAAACAATGTGGCAATTTTCTAAGTTCCAGTACACTTTTAATTGAACAGTAATAGTTTAGTCCAGGCTTCCTAAAAGAGTTCAGCTTTTTATAGCTGCTCACTTGTGTTGCTCAAATGTCTGTCAACCAAGTCAGCTGTAACTATGTACACACACATATATAGACATATATAATCAGGGTGCTGATGTATGGGTCGCCCATTCTCTAATGTAAGGTAAATTGTTAAAAGAAATAGAAGGGAGAAGTATTATTGTGGGATTTTCAGACATTCAGTGCTGTTGACTATTTATGGGAATGGAGAAAATATAGTCAATAAAGACGAAGGGTGAAGAGGTTAACAGGAAATTGTAGCAATTGAAAGTGCTGAAACAAGCTAGAAGGGAATCATTTAAAGAACATAAAGGCATGAGTGAATTTTATGGCAGTAGAACTGAATGGTGTGTTAATTAGCAGAAGTAGTAAAATATATCTATATCTAAATCTGTCTCTCTCTCTCTATATATATATATATATATATATATATATATATATATACATATATATATATATATGTACTATATTTATAATTTATATACAATATATATATATATACACACACACACACACACACACACACACACACACACACACACACACACACACACACACTCACACACACATGCATTGCATATATACATATATGTCTATATATGTGTGTGTACATAGTTACAGCTGACTTGGTTGACAGACATTTGAGCAACACAAGTGAGCAGCTATAAAAAATGAGTGAAGGACCAGTTATGCGACCTCTGCTTTGGGTGAGTTCTGGTTGGTCAACAAAGGTAAGTCATGGTGGAGGGAGTTAGTGTGGGTGTGTTTTAGGGGTAGAGTTAGATACATGGATGGATTATGTATGTGTGTGTGTGTGTGTGTGTGTGTGTGTGTGTGTGTGTGTGTGTGTGTGTGTGTGTGTTTGTGTATTTTAGGGACAGGATAAGGGTTAGGTAAGGGGACAGACTTAGTATGTGTATGGGGTCTGAGGTGTGTGCATGTGGCACTGGCACGTGTACTGTCTTGTGTAGTGATAGTTTTATAGAAAGTGGCTTATTTAAAGGAAGCTGCATGTTAGAGTTAGAGGCAGGGGCAGGAGTAGGCTTAGATTTAGCATGAATTTGTAGCAGGGGGAACTAAGCTTAACCCTGCCCCTGTCCCTAACCCTAACATTCAGCTTCCCTTACAAAAGCCCTTTCCATAACACTATTATTATTCAAACAAATTTGAGCTGAATGTTTGATAGAGTTATGGGTAGTACCTCAGAAAAATAAATTTTATTTCTTTTTTGATGGACTGTGTTACATTGCTATATTGTCTTCTTAATGAATGTTTGATTTGTTGTTAGTTCGATGAGTTTTAGTGCCGATCATGAAATAGTTTGACCATTTATTATATAATCATATGTATAACTGTATCTATCTAGCCATCAATATATATATAGCTACCAGTCAGAAAAAATATTGAGTTCTTTTTATGTATTACGGAGGTCATGATTAAATTTGATAAAAAGGGGAATATTATATATTAAAAAGAAAAGGGGTACTTAAGTTTGATAAACTCTGTTGTTTTTAATTTGTTTGTACAACAAATGTAATTTGTGACAGCATTTAATCAATATGCAGTAATATTTCATTAAGTATGCAAACTTCAGGTTATTTTTGAGATGCTTATGGATAATCCACTGTTTTGTTGCATTGGAGATAGCTCATAGGAGATATACAGTAGCCTACATTACTGTGATAGGGGATACATTAGCAGAGTCACACACATGTGAATATGTCACTGTTGAATCCCTCCTGTGAAATTGTGGTTGGTAAGTTAAAAATACTGTAGATTGTTACTCGTACTACAGCAAGCATCTATAGCTCTACCCTACTGCACTTGTAGATCACTTCACACAAAATCCTAGCAGGGGATGCTCTATATATATATATATATATATATATATATATAAAAAACAGGGTAGTTTACCCACAGAAAAACATCATATTTTCCTCCACCCAGTCCGCTTTCTGCTTTCTGTACCCCATTTCTTGCTTTCTTGTACTCCCGTTTCAACTCTTTCAGTGAACTGAAAAGGTGTCCAGCTTGCTGGGTGATTGTTCACCACTCCTTATTACCTCCCACACTGTTTCTCCTTTAATGCACACACTGACTGCTTACCAGTTCTTGCACTATCTGCAGTGCATCCCATTCACATTCTCATGAGTTTTGTGCAATGTTGTATGGGAAACCACAGCTTTCCTTTCTTTCTAGACTGTTAGCAGTGTCACTTAATTTATGATATTTGCTGATTACCTCAGCTGCCTTCTTAAAATACATAGTCTGCTTACTCATTATATTAAGCTGTATTCTTTATTCATGTCTGTTTAACACTATTATGTTGTCCACCCATTCAGTGTCAGGTCTGTGCTGCTTTATGCACTCATCTATGAAACTAGACCTATATTTTTATTTCACAGCAAATTAAAGAAAATATGATCATTTTACTTTACAAACTTTAAAATCTAGGTTCCAAACTTTGTAGGATGCTTTTACTGTATGTTTTTGTTCCTTTTGCTCTGATCTATTAAATGATCAACATTGTAGCTAGCAGGTAGATGAATGAAAAAGCAAAAACAGATGTTCCAAGGTGCACTTTACTGATCCTAGACACATCCACATTTTATTAGGAATTTACTATTGCTTGATAAGTGACCTAAGTGTTGCATTGGAATTCTGAAATAAAGTCAGGATTACCACAAAGATGCAATGTGGTAGTTGTGTCTTACTGTTATGGCATATGTTGTTGTCTTTTGGCTTTTCCCGGCTAGGGGTCGCCACAGCTGAACTCTGGTCTGCTAATGACTGGCAGTAGATTTTCACAGTGCCGAGTTGTCAGCTCGACGCCCAACCTTCAATGAAGGCATGCCCATTCACGCATGTCTTTTGGAATGCCACTCAACCCACAGGGAGGACATGCAGACTTCACAGAGAAGGCACTCCCCGCACACTAGCTGAGAATTGAACGGGAGAACCTCTTGCTGTGAGGCAACAATGCTACCGCTGCTTACTGTTATTGCGTATATGCTGTCATATTTGGGACACTGAAAAATCTAGCTATTTTGTTTACAAAATGGTTTGTGGGCATACCTCTTAAATTCTTAGTGCAAGAAATTTGAACAATTCCTAAAATAATGAGCCCCAGAATAGGGACATATTTTATGTATTGCTCTGATAAACTTAGAAAGTTGTTAAATAGCAGGATTTGTGTTAGTATGCATTTTTTGAATGATATGAAGTCTGAAACCCAAATGTATTCATTATTTAGTGACTTGAATTCTCAACAATTTGCCGAAAAACCACAAAATTTGTGAGGAAAAGACCAAAAATAAGAGAAAAAAATGTGGATATTCTGAAAAACTCTGGACATACCTCTCAACCTCTTAAAGCAAGAAATCTGGACAAAGCCATAAATAAAAGTGGGACAAATGCCCAAATATAAGGACAATTTCTAAACATTGCTCTTACAAACTTAGAAAGTTGATAGAATTCGAGATTTTGCAATAGCATGAATTTTCTGAATGGTATGAAGTCTGATACTCAAATGTCTATCATTATTTCCTAACTTCAGTCTTTAATAATTTGCCAGTAATTTGCAGAAAACCACAATTTTATGTAAAAATTGGCCAAACATATGAGGCAAAAATCTGGACATTCTGCAAAAATCTGTACAGTTGACAGGTATGACTCTGGACCATTTAGAGGTATATTTGTGGACCATCTTACCATTAAGTAAAAACATAATCTTATAATTTTATCACAATTGTTGAAAAGTTAAAGTAACATAGAAATGAACTAATATAAAAATATTTGTCCATTCTTGCTTTCGAAATGATTAACATTTTTTTTTCTTTTTTTTTCAATTTCAGGTTGTTGAAAAAGCTAGAGTTCTCATCACTGATGCTAATGATGAAAGACCAGAATTTATTAACACACCCTACATAGTTGATGTACCAGAGGTTTGTATAATGTTTATATTAATATACACAAATATTAGTTTCATCATTCAAAATCTATTACCATACAAAGCATTAATATATATATAGATGTTTTAAGATTATAATCATTTAAATTAAGATGATCTGTGAAACTTAAAAAACAGAAATTTAATGGAATCTTAATAGATTTCCAACATATTTATTGTCTATAAAATGAATTTATAAACTGGTATGTGATATTGTGTATTTTGTTTTCAACATGCTTTGTATATATGTTTTTTAACATTGGTTTTAGAAGGGTTAAATTCTGTTTGTTTAATGTTGAAAATGAATTTAATGTTGTAAGTGATGTTGAAGAAAATGTTGGTTTTCATACTGGTTGTGGTAAATTGTTTGTGCCTAACTTACCTAGCTCTAGTAATTTCATGCCGCCTAAAAGATCTTCTGTGTTGATTAATGTTGAGACTTTTTTGTGTAAAAAAAGTGAACATGAGTTAAGTTTTTGAAATCCCATAGAAAATTTTATTTGGACAAGCAGGAATGGTTAATCTTAAAGCACCTGAGAGAAGAAACTGTGAACTATGTATTTTTGCAAGCTGATAATGGGGTAATTGGGTCATTATGTCAAAATCTCAGTACCATAAAATGGCTTATGGGTTATTATCTAAGGAGAATGTGTATGAGAAGTTGACCCATAACCCTGTAACTCAATTTAATGGGATGTTGTTGAAGATAGTAGAGTAGGGAGAGAGATTTTTTTTTGACAGCACATGATGTTAAAAAAATGCATATACCATTTCCCAGGGATCCTATTTTTTATTCCCTGCCTAAGATTTATAATAATCTAACTGAACCTCTGGGGAAGCCCATTGTATCTTGTTGTAGCTCCTTTCTAGAGCATGTTGGGATGCTTTTGGATAGTCATTTGAAAAAAAATATTTATCTAAAATTCCATCTCATATTAGAGCTATGAATGAGTTTTGTAAAATGGTGAAAGACATGCAATGGGAGGATAACTTTTATTGGGCTACTGTTGATGTTAAGTCTTTATATACTAACATTAAGACTAGGTGGGGCCTGGCGACAGTAGGTAGATTGTTGGGTGAGGGCCACGGACAACTTTTTTTGTTAAACTTACTTGAGTTTGCTTTGACACATAATTATTTCATTTTCAATAATGGGTTTTTCTTACGAAAGGAAGGAACAGCTATGGGGGCAAATTGTGCCCCTGCTTTTGCCATAATCTTTATGTCCCATTTTGACAATGTATGTACAATAAGGATTTTTTTATTAGATCTGTTGTACAATATCAGTGCTATAGTGATGACTTAATTTTCATTTGTAAAGGTGATATAGGGGAATTTGAGGGGTTTATTAGGTCACTTAATAATAATCCCTTTGGGTTGGAGTTTATTGGTGTCACTAATAAGTATGTTATCCAGTTTTTGGATATTGAATTGTATGTGAATAGTGACAATAAAGTACAATATAAACCCTATAGAAAGGATACGGTGGTCAATAATTTTTTTGCATGCCAGTAGTTCTCATCCTCCACATTTATTAGATTCCCTTCCATATGGGGAATTTAAGAGGATTTTTGAACATACTCTGATAGTCATTTGCTTGAACAGGAATGTATGTTAGTTAATGAGATGTTGTTGCTGAGAGGTTATTTAGAAGCCTCTATTGAGAAAGCTAGGAATAGAGTGAAGGGTAGCCTTCATGGCTATGGGACTATCATTAGAAATGAAATTTATAGGCCAGTTAAGGATATAGATATGGTTGAAGGGAAACATATATTTTTTTGTGACTAAGTACTCCCTCTTTTCATCTATTTTGAAGGTCTTAGTTGATAGCTTGTGGCTTATTGTGTGTTATGATGATGAATTGGGACATTTATTTCCCAAGAAGGTCACTTTCTGATAGGGTAGGTATGGTAATTTAAAAGAAATTCTTAGTCTTAAAATAAAGAGACCTTTAAGTGATCAGATAGGAATGTGTAAATGTGGAAGATGTAAAGTTTGTTCTAGGGTGAGGAATATTTCTGGCACTAGTATTAATGGCAAAAAGGTTGTGATTGCTGATATGTTTGACTGCTGTTCCTGTGGGGTAGGTTATATTTTGGGTTGTGGCTGCTCCCCTCCTAAATGGCACATTGGTCAGACTAAGCATATTATGGAGCATTTGGGTGATATTAGGAATAAGCAGTTAGATAGTCCTATCGCAGATCGTTTCCATAAAGTACATGGGGGACAAGATGGAAGTTTATTTTTTAGTGTTTTATCTAAACCATTAACAATGGGTGGGGTAATTTTTGTACATAAGTTATTAGAGTTAGAGTAGATTTATCTTAAATTAAAAAACACTTACACCTAGGGGCTTAAATATGGATATTAACTTGAATGTCTGAGTTGGACTTTTGTAGGGTTTAATTCTTTGTATGGATGGTTATGGGTATTGCTCTTTAAGGGCTGTTTAATTGGTAAATTGTTAGTAATTATTCAATTGAAGTTTTGTATAAAAAGACTGCATGGTATTTTAAAAATTATTCCTGTGAAGACATTTAGCTGAGGTACCAAAATGCTTTTAAATTGTTTGCAGTTATTGGTGATTCTGTTTTTTTTTTTTTTTTTTTGTTAAATTATGTTTGGTCATTATTCATCACATGACAGTTTGTGTTGTTATCAAACAGGAAGTCACACTTTCTTTTTAAATGTCCTGATGAATTTTTTGAATGAAAGTGCTTAACCTACAATAAATGTATTGTTTTTTGTCAAGTGTTAGCATGTTTCAGAGATGTTTTCTTAGTCTGTTTCAGTGTTTGGAATCACAGTTTTTAGATTTTTTGCTTTCTTCTCAAATATGCCACACAAACCATGTTCATTACAAACATTGGGAAGAATGGAGATGATTTGTTGGCTTCCATTCTAACTGCTGAAGAAGAATTAACTCATCTGACAGCATTACTCATTCAAGAGGTTATTGTGCAGTTGACACAACTACAAATGTTTTCACTGCAGCAAACACTCACAGGGCAGATTACAGACTCTGTGATAAGTGCAGATTGTGAAATTGACCAAACTAAAAATGTAGAATGTATTCAAGTTCAAAATAATGAAGCTGCTACTACTGCTGGGGCTGAGCAATGAAACAAAGCTTGTATGCTCTGCAACACTCAAAATCAGCTATACTGGAACAGGCAAAACTGTAAGTACAAGTTATGCATCTGTAGTTTGTTCTGGGACTGTGAATCAAGTGCCACTAAGTAGAATATTGCTTGTCAAAAAATTGATGAGCACGTGAATGGGACATTCCAAAAATAAATCCAAGAGCAACTCGCTTTTATATCAGAAACAGGAGGAGACAGCAAGTCTGACACTTTTCAAGATAAACTTATTTGAGAAAACATTGTCAAAGCTAAGAGCTTTAAATGCATTTCAAAGGGATAGCATGCAAGCTGGTTAAATTCCAAAGGGGTTAAGAATATGGAAATAAATTAATTTCAAAGGGATAGCATGCAGCTGGTCAAATTACAAAGGGATTAAGAATATGGAAATACTCAAATGAGTTTATAGTTGACTCTGTATTACATCATGAATTATTGGTGTTGTTTGATAGAACAGTCATTGAGTCCATGGCTATTTTGATGCAAGACAATGAGAGACTGTTGCAGAAACTAATGGATGAGATTCATGCACTACAAAGAAGACTGTAAATTACCTAAGTCTGAATACCAAAAAATGTGTACTAACGTGAATATGAAGGCAGCAGTTATCATCAAATGCAAACAAAGGAAGTTGGCTAGAGAGAAAAAGGGAATACGGTGAGAAGCAAATGTATCCAAGGCCTGTCAGCAATAATAACAATAGCACTTGAAATACCCTTGAAACAAATATTATTAAGCACAGTAACAATAACAACAACAACACTCATTGTAATGATACTGATGAAAATGCTGTGGAGAATAATAGTAATGATTTTTTTAGACAACATCATTGTTCTTCAAAGATCCAGTCAGCTAACAGTGAAAGCATCAAATCACTGCAATTAGTATATAGTCAATGGTCAAGCACAACCCAAGAGGAATTGGGTCAACTACAACAGCAGTGGCACAAAAGGTAGTCTCTGCAAATATATCTGCTATGGCATTAAATATTAATGGGCTGATTATTTATAATTTAAGCCACAAAGACATTAACAGTGACTTTGCTGCTATATAGTAAAAAGGGTTTACCTTTGTGTTGACCAAAAAAGTGAACTTAATGATTTGATTATTGAACTGAAGTCATTGGTTAGAAAATTACATTTATTTTTAATTTTTCAGGATAGACAATGGCTTGAATAGCAACAAGAATTAAAAAGGAGAGGGCATGGAGCCTAGTTGACCAACTGACAGCAGTGAATTTTGAGAACTCCATAATCTAGTACAATAATATAGGACAATTGTATTATTTTCAAGTTTAAGATGTCAGAAATCTATAGATAAACTACTAAACTACATAAATCTCAGTATTGGTGGAGATATACAAAAATTTTCCTGTCAAGTAACTTGGAGATATATTGAGTCACTGAATATGAACAACTCAAGGAATTATCATCCAGATTCTGCTTTGAAAAAAGAACTGCAATTGATGACATCTACCTTACATGAACTATCTTTGAAGATGGATGGCTTTAAAAATGACTTAGAAAACCTCAAATTAAATTTTCAAAAACAGACTGATACTCATAAGGAACTATTACAGTGACATCATACAAAAATAACAAATATAGAGACTTCTCTAAATGAAATTGAAGGGAAACTCAAAGAGGAAGAATTCCAAAAAGAATTTCTGCTTAAACAGAATTCATAGCTGCTTAACAAATTAGATGACTTAGAACACAGGGAAAGGAGAAACAACATAAGGATCTTTGGTCTGCCTGAAAACACTGAAGGAGAAGACATTATTTCATTCTTAACAACCTGGATTCCTGAATTTTTAGACTTGAAAGAGGGACTTTTATTTGGAATTGAAAGGGTGCATAGAGCACTGAGGAAACCTGCTTCTAACTCAACAAATACTCCACCTAGATCCATAGTTATAAAATTTCTTTCATTTATGGACAAGGAGCTAATATTAAAATCTGCTTGGAGAAAATCACCCTTAAAATACAAGCAAAGCCTGATAAGGTTTGACAATGATTATTCTTCCAGAATACTAGAACAAAGGAAGAAAGTCTGACCAATAATAAAACTGTTGAAACAAAACAACATTAAAGCACAGCTGTCCTTTCCAGCCAAGATAAAAATACTTTTTACCAATGAGATGAGAACCTTTAATGACTTAGAAGAAGCTACTATATTCATCAAAAACAACAACATAATGTCTATCCCAGAAGAAATGGAGTGGATGGCCCTACTCTTGAAAGAATAAAAGAAACAAATCCTTGGACTGATGCTAGAAAGAAGAAACAAAAAAAAATGATTCCAAGGTAGCTGTCCCCAAAAAATAACTCTTACAACTACATATTTCAAAGTATCAACTGATATGGTACATCACTTGTCATCTGTTTTTATTTAAAAAGGGAGGGTTTGAGCAGGTGTGGCCATGATGAGCATTGAGTAGCAACATTTCTTTACAGCTCTGCCTTTTCCAGATTTCTATGCCAGGAATTTTTGAATATAACTATCCAAACTTCAGTTTTTTTATATATTTGGATCATTTTAACCCTTTACTTGGATTATATCAAAAACATTTTAAATTTTTATATTTAATCCTGTCAAAAGTACTAGGGATAATCTTCTGGTATCAGATTACAATATGAGCTCCACAAAATCTTCACATCAAGAAACAACAATAAAAAAAGAACTTCAAACTCTACTGTCAAATATTCCAGATTTGTCAACTAAAATTGATAGAATGGATTTTAAATTAGATGATTGTAAGGAAAAATGTTCACATCAAATGGAAACAATACAACAAGAAACAACAGAAAATACAGATTACAAGTATAGAAGCATCACTAAATGATATAGACAGCAGGATCCAAGAAGGTGAGCACAATATTGACTTTCTTTTAAAACAGAATTCTCTGCTTCTATCTAAAATAGATGATTTGGAGAACAGGTCTCACAGAAACAATATAAGAATATTTGGTTTACCTGACAATGTGGAACAAAATAATATGGAGAAATTCCTGTCCTCTTGGCTTCCTGAGATTTTAGGACTCCCTGAAGCCCTTTCCTTTGGTATTGAAAGGGCTCACAGGTCATTGATGTCATCCAGAAATAGCAAAAACAATTCCACAAAATCTGTCATACTGAGATTCTTATCTTCACATGATAAGAAAATGGTTTTAAAAACTGCTTGGGCCAAATTACCAGTTAAAGTTAAAGATAACATCATACGCTTTGACAATGACTATTCTTCATCTCTTATTGCCAAGAGAAAACTCTTCTTACCACTGCCATAGCATTCATTAAATCTAACAAAATCACTGATAAACTTGAAGAAATGGAATGGGCTAGTACAAGTCTTAAAAGAATTGCTGACAACAGCTCCTGGAAAACTTTTGAACATAAAAAGAAGCTCAAAAACAAATGAATCAACATAACAGTTTTAACAGTCTTTCACATTACCAAATTTTATTTGATGACCCAAAAGTCAGGGGAAATGGAAATGGTTCAACAGGTGAGTGTTGTTGTTATTCGTTTTATTATTATTATTATTATTATTATTATTATTATTATTATTAGTCTTTTGTTTGGTATTTTTCTTCTTATAAAGCAGTCATAGTTAATTGTCTTTTTTTTTTAGAAAATAGTTTTACTATTACATTTTTCTGAATAACTTATATGTTTACCTTGATCTTCCCTGTATTAGAACTATAGTTAATATAGTTTATTTTAATAATTTGAGCTAGAATGTTTGCTAGTTGTGATATCTATACTGTAATTTCTTAGCTCTTTGTAATGTCACATGACTGCTTTGATTGTTCACTGTGCTTTGTTTCAGTTATAGAAAACATGATTTATGCTCTGCAATTAGTGCTGTTTTCTTTCTGTTGACATATGTTAGTTGGATGCCTTGTTATAGAACAGATCAGCTTCCTTCTGTAATTGTGTTACTGATGCCTTCTACTAGTTCATGCTGATGAAAGCATTCGGCTATTAAGATATGCAGTCTTTATAGTAATATGGAAAGAAAAGACTGGTGCCACATTGAAGTGGTCTGGTGATGGAGGAGAATGGAGTTTGTTGTGGGATATGATGTTTGGTTTGTTTGCTTGTTTTTTCTCTTTTGTGGTTCTGATTGTATTGGGTCATGATCGTGGGAAATGGTTTGCTGTCTGTTTGATGGTTTGAATTGGTGGTTTGGTGAGATGCCGGACATGGAGGCTTGTATTTAATATTTAACTTATAGTGAGTAGACCTGCTTTTTGCTTCCCGGGCATGTCACGAGACAGTCTGAAGTCTTCAATCAATATTTAAAATCTTACAGTTTCCCACTGTGACTCTTTGAATTGCTTTTGTACTCAGCGGGCTCAAGATTTGGTCTCCTTATAGCTGCCGGATTAGTAGACTGCTGGAAAGCATCATTACCTTGACAATAGATTTTTCTCATCTTCGTACTTCAGTCTTGTTTCTTCTGGACTGCTGCCTTTCAGTTGGGAATGCTGATAGAGTGGCCTATAATGCCATCTAGTGGTTAAATCATTTAAATGCACCCTTTAGTTTCATTCTTGATTATTTTATATATATACTTTTTCTTATCTACAAGCGACATAATTGTATAATGAAAGGAAGGAAGGTTTTTTTCAATTTTCAAGGTGGTAGTTGTGACATGTTAATATATACAACTAATGATTGCACACTTGTTAGATTTAAAACAGTTGTAGTCACATAAATCTGAGAAATGTGTGGGAGTAAAGTAAACTCTCAATTCTTTTCATAATGTAAAACATTGTAGGCATATAATTTCTAAAACAGCTTTCCATTTTAGAGACTGTCTTAAGAACTATATATCTGTCTGAATAGCTATGTTGACCTCTCCCTAGCACTGCTCACACAATAACACAAAGAATATGTGTACAGTGGCACAAGTTATTTAACCAATTGGGGCATAACAATGAAAATTAATATTAAGACACCAAAATAAGAGAACATGCATAAGCAGTTTATCCGCTGTGGTCCCACCATAGCTCTATGCTGCTTCAAAGATCTTCTAACCTGCAAGCACTCTGTTTCAATATAGATTACACATTAGATGCTTTCAAATAGTGATTTGAACTCCACTCTTCTGCTTTGCTTATGAGTTTACTCTTGTTTGCAGTGCAGTTTACATAGGATTCTCCTGGATATTGGCAAGTTGGAAGCATCAGAACATTGATACTCCTTAGCCTATCTATAACACTCAAACACACGTAAGTAGCTATCTAAAGGAAATCTATTTGTATGCATCATGTAGGAAGCAACATATAGACTCAATTATATAAGGACAATATTTTTCTCATAATATGGTCTCCTATTATCACACTTTAAAAAAAATACAAAAGTTAAAGAAGATAGAAGTCTGTCAGTTAATTAACACCAATAAATTCAACACTAGAAAAAAGGGATGTTAGAATCTTATTACACAAGCTTGCAAACAACTAGAAGTTAACAATTCTATAATTTTATTATAAGTGCATTTACTTAATTGGAAATTCAGAATATTTATTTATTTCTCACATGGGCATACTAATAAAATAAAATGGAGAATTATAATCTTATACAACATTCATGTACACGACTTGTAAATCATATATTTATCTTCGGTGTACATACAAGTATATTATCAGTTGACACCAACTTAAAACTCTATACTTTAAGGTTGGATTTCACAAAATTAGACAATCTGAAACTTGATATTTCGAAAAATCTAGACAAAAATAGAATAAAGGAAATAAACGTTTTAAACAATACATACTTAGAAATATTGAATAATAAAACTATGATTAATTTAGAGAAATTTAAATTTATTAATTTTTCTATAAATCCCAGGTAAATATTCTTGCCGATAAAACAAAAACGTTAAGTAAATTCAACCATATAAAAGAATTATATTCCCCAAATAAAAACAGAATGGTTTCTGGACTACTTGCTTGTGTCTTTTGGCTTTTCCTGGTTAGGGGTTGCCACAACGGAACTCCGGTCCGCTAATGATTGGCAGTAGAGTTTTACATGCTGGCTTGCTGGGCCTAATGCACAACCTTCAACGAAGGAACGCCCATTCATGCATGTTGCCACACAGAAGATGCTCTAACTGAGAATCGAATGGGCAATGTCTAACTGTGAGGTGACAATGCTACCGCAGCACCACCACCGCAGTTATTAAAGGAATTTAGAGAGTATTTTTTAAAAATAAATTAATCTATTAATCCAATTAATGTCAGAAAAGACATCAAATTATTTATTAATAAAAACGCAAAGAAAAGGCTATCAGATGAACAAATAAATTTTATTGATAGACAGATATCCTTTAATGACATTCAAAATCAAATAACCAAGCTTAAACAGAATAAGGCTCCTGATAACAATGGAATTATTTCTGAAATATATAAGATTTTACCTTCAAAAGCACTAACATAGTTACATGCTGTATTTAACATAGTTCAAGACAAAAATATAGTCCCCCCCTTCTTGGAAATATACTTTTATCTGTCCCATTTTGAAACCCGATAAAGACTCAACTAAATGTTCATCATATAGACCCACATCCCTATTAAACTCAGATTACAAAATGTTTGTCCATTTATGCAGATAGACTTAAACATTTTTTACCCAACTTAGTTCATGAGGACCAAACCAGTTTTGTAATAAATAGAACATCTTATGACAATATTAAAAGATATATTACATTAATTGAATCAGCACAAAATTGTAGAAGTTTTAGTTAGCCAAGATATAAACTGTGCATTTGATTCTATTAATTGGGAATATTTATTCATTTTACTTGAAGAAATAAATTTCTGTAATAAATTTGTTAATTTAATCACTCAATTATACAGTAGTAGTCAAGCATATATTAAAATTGGCTCACGTGTCCCCTAATATACCTATTGTTAAAGGTACAAAACAAGGGTGCCCTTTATCTCCTCTTTTGTTTACATTAATTATGGAACCATGGGAAAATCTAATAAGAGACAATAAAAATATATATGGTTATAGTCTAGGGCCCAATGAAACATCAAAAATCCAATTATTTGCAGACGATATATTAATTACTCTTGGAAATACTAATCCAACACTACAAGAACTATTTTATAGCCCAATCTAAACAAATAACATATTGAGCAATAATTATCACCATTAATATTAAAGATATACTACAAATAAATTACCATAAAAGTTTAACTACTATTGAACATTTAATAAATAAATGGAAAAAAATAATATTTTCAATGGATGAACAACTTTCGATTATTAAGATGATATTGCTCCCTAAATTCTTATATATAATACAATCTGTTTCTATACCCCCTCCCTAAACAATAATTAAAAAGTTTAATACAATTATCAAAAATTCTTATGGCATCCCATTAGACCTAGGATAGCTTTAACCTACCCATACACATAGATGGGAAAAATGGAGGCATAGCCATACCAAACTTAGAAATCTATTCGATTTCATCAGTGATAAAAACAATCTCTTATCTTATAGATGAAGAATATTCAGCTAAATGGAAAGAGATTATAATAACTTTATCTCAAAACTCAAAAAATAATGACAGTGTTCATCTATTGATTTTGTAAAAAAATCATTCATATGGAATTTAAAAGGTTATTGTTCCAACTATTCCTCTCAATGATTTAAATCTAGTTATATTAATCTAATTTTAAAATCTTTTAAAAATGTTATATTTAGGGTTAAAGAATATGAAAGATGGTTGTTCCTCATTTTCCCCAGTGATCATACACAAGGGATCATATTCTCTACAGATTGTTCCAAAATGTCTCTACTTAAACAAAAACAATTAATATTCTGACATCAAATGATGAATAATGAGTTGAAATCTATTAACATATTTATGGATGAATACAACATTGATGCACTATTATGGCTAGATTTGCAAGAAGCCAGAAAATACATTTTGGATAAACTCGATCTAATTCCTTTAAGTATTGAGAAATCAATATCTAAACTTATTAAATATTTGATATTATCCTCCCAACATAATCTTCCAGTCAAAAACAGCTTATCATTTATTTATAGGGCAATTAAATCTGATTTGAATACACACACACATAATTACTGGAAATATTTTTCTGTTATTAATAATTGTTCTCCTTCAGAGATAGATAAGACCAATATTCTCATCTCAGCTAGTAAAACTACTTCTTCACTTAAATGGAGAGTTTTCCCCTGGAGATTTCTACACAAATCATTTTAACATGAGTATAATAACCAAAAAAAATGTTGCATGCTGGAGATGTAATATTGAAGTGAATGTAGATTGGTCTCATATATTTTATGATTGCTCACCTTTAAAGAACTGTTGATATTTTTTACAAGCAATCTTTGCAGATAATTTTTACTCGTTAAATCACTTGTCTTATTTAATACACCAGTTCCAAAATGTATTAAGAAAAGTAAATATTCTATTATTTGATCTATTTTATCCATTGCCAGAAAAACAATTACAAAAAATTGGAAATCTTCACGTATACCTTCATTACAAGAATTTAAAGGTCTTCTCTTGGAAATATCTAAGTTAGAAATGTTAACTATAACATTTAGATCTACGAGGGATACAACTTCTTATAATCAATGGAAAAGTATACATGAATTATTAGAGAAATAGTCATCTTAATGTTAATTTTTTTTTATTTACTCTCATTAACTTATTTATGACTTTGAATGGTAATATAGTGAACATTGTTGTAAATAGTTTTTGTTAATTTGTTTTTATACCACTACATTTTGTTTTTTATCTATTGTACTATAAAAAAAGTTAATTTTTTCTTCAAAAATATGTTATAATAATCTTATCAATAAAACTGCTTGTGAAAAAAAGGAGGGTTTCTTCAACAACTGAGAAACAGTAATGATTTATTCAGAATGTTCAAAGAGTCCAGTAATTATTCACAAACAAAGGTAGGTCAAGATGGATTACTGTTTACATTATATATACATATATATATATTATATATATATATATATATATATATAAGCCAAACAAAGCAACATATAATATAAACATAGACATTTCTATTCCCCTACTTGAACTCAACAAATACTTATCTTGTTCATTTTTCATTATTTTTACTTATAATAATTTAAGTAATTAATTAACTAATTCAACAAGGTACCATTCATTAGAGTTCATACTCAAATGTTACAAATTAACATCATATATAATAGTAGTAATAGTAGAGTGTTTTGAAAAAAAATGCTGTCATGGAGACTAATACCTTCTTCAGTTAAAGTATGATTTAGAAATGTCATGTATATCCTAGTTGAATAATAGTAGCAAGCTGATAGTACAAATGTGATCATTAGTCTGTCTAAAAATAGTTAATCTCAATTATGGCAGGTAGCAAAGCTACAAGTGCTGTTTGAGCAATCCTGATATGGTGTACGTGGATGCAGCTGTGTCTGGCAGCTAGTACAACTGTCATTATTATTCTCTCTAAACATAGTTAATATCAATTATGGCAGGTATCATAGCTTCGAGTGCTGTTTGATTAAGCCTGACATGGTGTGTGTGGATGCAGCTGTATCTGACAGCTGTTGTTTGTTGCTGTTTTCATCTCCAGGAAGCTGTGGGTTGTGGCTTGTGATTAAGGTTTACTGATGCTTGTGTATTAGGAAGAGATGTTTGGTGTTTTAGCCTGGATCCAGGGAAAGGGGGTGGACAAAACTGTGATTTGAGATATTTGGGAAGAGAATAGTTTATTTATACATCTGCTGAGTGAGAGATGGGAAGGCTGGAAGAATGCGTTATCACTTGTTGTGGTGGCTTGTTGGGAGGTTTTTTTTTATCTGTTTTCTCTCCTTTCTTTTCTTGGCTGCTGTCTCACTGAAAGGGAGGGAATTTAGGCTTGAAGTTGCAGTGAAGTGAAGCTTTGCTTCAGGTGCATTGCGAGCCTCTGGTATGTAGTACACAAACACACTAACAGAAACAGATGCTCCCAGGTTGCTATGGTAATGGAGACAGAGTGACGATAATGCTTAATGGCTCTGAAGAGCCTCCGAGATGATTCTTGGCAATGTTTTTGGTTTAAAAAATATATACATATATATTTATATATATATATATATATATATATATATATATATATATATATATATATATATATATATAATAAAAGGGCTGATTTAAACCACATGTACACATATTGATAGTCTCCCAATACTTCATTTAGCTCATTAATTTGATTCTCTATAAAAAAATAAATAAATAAATAGTAAGTGCAATTTTATATTTAAAATGTATTTGGGCCAAACACATTAAGGACTTACATAAGAGTGAACGTCTGAGTTATTGTGAAAAACTAAGAGCATTTGGTCTTGTGCAGCACCCTTTGCAGTGGTCTGGGAGGTGAGCTTGCTCAGACGTGTTGGGCATATGAGGATAGCTGATTCTAGGGGGTTTTGGGGTTGCTGGGAAGTGCTAGAAAGTCATTAGATTTTCTTCATGGAAATATATGTAGGAATGGAAAGTGTGTTAAGTGGTTCACTGGCAGAGTGGCCATTGTATGGAACAGGCTGGTAAAATGGAACAGGACAAATATTGGTTTGGATATTTTAAGAACAGCCTGGCATCATACCACATGAACTAGTGAACGGTATTCTGGCAAAACTGGATGGGTATTGTAGTCCGTGCTTGACGTACTGATATGTGTGTATGTAAGGATGGAAATATACTTATAACAAATAAGAAACTAGAAGGGTCCCATAATATAAAGTCTATGGACTGTATAAACATGCTTGGAAGGATCTAATAATAAGAATAAGCATTACAGCTTGTGGTCTCTCAAATAACTAAGCAACAGCCAAAAAAAAAACACACACACACACACACACACACACACAATAGTTATGTAATGTATGATTTTAGTAAATCTAGACATAAAATATATAGCCGTCATATACGATGAAGCAGTCTGCTGAATTTAGATATTAAAGACAGGATTTAATAACATGGGCTTGTGTATAACACTACTGTCTTAACTTGTCATAAATGACATACGCTACATTGAACATCAAGGGCAAGCATGATGATTTACTTATATAAATGAATATGTATAACAAATCATGTAATTCCTTTAACTTGAATTGTAGTTTTTGTAACCCATCTTGACCATATATAATACTTAAGTGATTACCAAGGTAACTAATGTTTATACATGACATCAAACTAACAGTTGTTAAGAGAAACAAAAAGAAGCCTGAACTTGAAATGTCACAGAATTTAACAATCATATTCTGAACAAATAGTATTAAATTGACAATAGGCACTCAGTTTAATTACATGGGCTTGTGTATAATCACATTACTCTTTTAACTTGTCATAAATGATATACACTATATTGAACATCAAGGGGAAGCATGATGATTTTCTCATATAAATAAATCTGCGTAAAAAGTCATATAATTGCTTTAAAAATTGTGGTTTTGTAACCCATCTTGACCATACATAATACTTAAGCTGTTACCAAGGTAATTGTTTTATACATGACATAAAACTGATAAAGTTGTTCAAGGAAAACAATAGAAGTCTGAACTAGGAATGTCACAGAATGTAACAATCACATTCTGAACTAATAGTATTAAATTGACAATAATCATTCAGTTTAACCTTTGCTGATTATACAAAATCGAATGTTGCCATTTAAATCTAAAAACTTTCTGCATATGCCATAAAATGGTGATTTATGAATTTGGAAAGGGAACTTGTAATCATTAATCACAATAAGTGAATTTGTTGTTTTAACCTATAATTTCACTCATTTTACAATAAGAAATGACAGATATGAAAATCCTTATGTGTAGGAAATGGGGAGAAGAGGGATGCAATGATAATTCAAATCCACTAACTTTCATCAATGTTTACATAAAACAAACTTGATGCTGTAAGTAAGTTATCAACAAACAACGTGATTACTTAAATGCTGGAAAACAATGAAATATAACTTCTGATATATCTAGCAAAATACATTGTATCATAAACATTAGGTATAAATATTATTACCATCTATTTATATTAAATAATAAGTTTTGAAATACTTCATCAATAAGGGTGAATATGTTAAATAGCTGTGTGCTATAATCTTTTACTGAGGTTTTATATATGATGCATCCTACTTTACTATGACTGAATTGCTTGTCATATGTCTTTCATGTAAATATTAATTGCTTATACAATAAGTAGACATTTATATTGTATTAGAATTCTGTCTAATCTATAATAGTACTATATCTGTTCAAAATAATATAAATATTGTGTATTCCTATTACAAAAATTCTCCATGTGATAATTCAATTTATGGAGCTCAGATGTTCTGGATTATCAAGGTATGAGTGATAATCTGATGGACTTAGGTTTATCCATCAGATTAGGAATGATTTTCATTCCATGGCTAGTGCGGATCTTAGTTTTGTTAACAGTTATTAATTTAAATTTGTTATTTCACAAAAGCATTTTTAGTATGCCTGACCAAGACATTACTTTATTCGTAAACACTCAAAAGTATCAAACTGATAGTTTCCTTTAAAAGCTAAAACATATACTTTATAGTTATCAGAGGAAAATGTATAATAATCACAATAAAACAAAAATTGCATAGTCTAAATGACCTAAGATGGATTTAACTTTATTATCTTTAAATACCAATGGCTTAAACAATCCTAGCAAGAGATCAAATCTACTGAAATATTTAAAATTGAACAAAGCACAAATTGTCTTCCTTCAAGAAACTCATTTCAAAACAAATAACAATTACAAATGGAATCCTAAGGAATATATGATATTGGCACAATCCACTTATAAGACAAAGACAAAAGGGGTAACAATTTTATGGAAAACAAATGTGATTAACCCAGAAATCATGTATAAGTATGATTATAAAGAAGGCCTTATGGCAATAGTAATAGTTAAATATAATAACAGAATATGGATCCTAGCCAATCTATACTGGTTCCCAGGCACTGGAACAGGAACTGTTAAAAAACACTTGGATTTCATTTCCAATAAAGGCAACTTAATATTAGGAGGAGATTGTAACTGTATATTTGATATTTCTGAAACTACAACTAAAAGACCACTGCGTACCTCTGCTGTATCAAAAGCTTTATACAAGTGGGTAGAAACTTTTCATCTTGTAAATACTTTCAAATTTAAAGAAGATGAATCTTTGTTGTTATCCCATCAAGATCACAGATTTGGTACCCAAACTAGAATAGATAAAATATTTGCTGCCCATGACTTACACTCTAAAATCATTAATTTCTCAATCACTCCCTGCCCCTTTTCAGACCACAATTCATTGATATTAAAACTTCAAAATGGGTACAAACCATTAATCTTTAACTCCAGAATTCCAGCATATATAACTAAAATTAAAGAGTTCAAACCCTAGTTTATCTGAATTACAGTTTTTGTTAGATATTAATTACACCCCACAGATAAATAAAATAATGTTATCAGACTCATTAAAAGCTTACATATATGGTAAAACCCTAACTTGGTATAAAAAAACAGATAATGGGATTCTAAATTATTAGATCTACAGTCCAAACTTTTGTCAGTAAAAGTTGAAAAAAATCAAAATAATTTGGGGATGAAAAAGAAAGTAGAAGTATTAAACAATAAATACAATGAAATTCTAACACATAAAACTATTTTAGCTTCAGAAAAGCTAAAAATGAATACCTTGGCCACTTCTCCAAAATATCTATATAATTTATCCACAAGAATCAAAATACAGTCAAAAGCTAATAATATTAAAAGTATCTTCCATGCAAAGAAAGGGAAAAATGTCTCAGATATAGGTGACATTCCTGATGCCTATAGAAATCACTATATGGATCATTTCCAAAAAGAAAATATACATATCGATCAATTAACTCTAGATGAAAAATGTTGTAATATAAAAAAAAAACAGAAAAATTAAACTAGATCTGCAAGCACCCACATCCTACAAAGGAATTACAGATACAATAAAAGAGGATAAAAATAATAAAGCTCCAGGTATAGAGGACATAATTATGGAAACATATAAACTTTTTCCTTCAAAGATACTATCCCTCTTCCATAAAACTCTATTAGAAATTCAGTCACAAGCTTTAATACCACCCTCTTGGAGATATTCCTTAATCACATCAATCCTAAAGGAAAACAAATCCCTAAACCTCTGTACCTCATATAGACCTATATCATTATTAAATAATGACTATAAGATATTTATGACAATATTAACTAACAGCATGAATATACCACTATCCAAAACAATAAATAATGATCAAACTGGATTTATATAGCATAGACACACACATGATAATATTACAAAGATAATTTCTATTATAAATTATGTTAATAAAGAAAATAAAGAAACACTCATAATTGGCTTATAGAGAAAGTCTTTGATTCCCTAAATTGGGACTATTCATTCAAAATCCTAATGCTATTTGAATTTTCTGCATCCTCTGTTCATCTCCTAAAGAATATATATATATATATATATATATATATATATATATATATATACAAATAATTTTATATATATATATATATATATATATACAAATAATTATATATATATATATATATATATATATATATATATATATATATATATATATATGCAAATAATTTAGTGTATGTCAAGTTAGGTCCTTTTACCTCTGAATCTATACATATAACAAAAGGCACTAAACAAAGATGCCCCATGTCACTGATTCTATTTGCTCTGGCTATTGAAATATTGGCAGATTCAATTCATAGTATAAAAATCAAAGGAATAGATGTTTATGAACAATACAATTCTAAAGTAATGATATTTGCTGATGACATATTACTAACATTATCTAATACAAAAGAGACATTAGAAGAATTAGATATATTAATTGATAAATTTCAGATGACTTCAGGACTCCATTTCAATAAACCAAAATCAAAATTGTTATTTTTAAATTAAAAAAAAATAACTACAGACTAAGGGGGAATCACATCATAGGGAAACAAGAATCTACCTTACAATATCTAGGAATTGAGTTATAAAAGTATAATAATAAATTAGTCTCAAAAACTACAATAATATCATCAATACAATTAAAATCTGTGTGGAAAAATGGAACAAAATAATATTAACATTTGAAGATAGACTACAATTAATAAAAATGGTTTTACTGCCCAAGATCCTATATATAGCCTTGGCAATACAACTGTTACCAGAGAGAAATATATTATATATATATATATATATATATATATATATATATATATAGTATATTAATGAAATAAATTCATGGCAAATAACATTTTTATGGTTTCTCAAAAGAAACAGAATAGCTTTAATACTTCATATCAAACCATGAAAACAAGGAGGATTAAGCATTCTTGATACAGAAACATATATAAAAGCATCAGTATCTAAAACAATCTCATATTGGATAAGTCAAAATTACTCTGCAAATTGAAAAGAAATGCCATCTGTAATATCAATAAATGAATTTGATTTACAAAAAAAAAATTCAAATAACAGATAAAAACAATTTGCCATGGCACATATGTATTAGTATGCAATATAACATAACTAAACCCACTAAAACTCTGACTCATTTAGGAAAATTATTAATGCAAATATAGATTTTAAAATCTGGTTTGATCTTTTAACACCATTTATAGTCACAAAAAAACTTTCCACATAAAATATATAGAGAAATTATTAATTCTTGGGAACAGAAAGGATTTGCTTGTTGGCTCCAAAGTATTAAAGAACTAAAAGTTTTAGATATGCAAGTAATAAAAACAACATACAAAATTCTACAACAGGACTGGCTAACTTTATAAAGTATTCTGCCATATTTGCAAGATTTAAGTAGAATTATTAACAATTCTTCATTTAAACAAATACCTAAATTTACTAAATACATATATGAAATTATATATAATGACTTTGACATGGGAAACAGTATTTCAAAATTTTTACAAAATATTCATAAACTATAAAACAACACCCAAAACCTTATATTGGAAATATATAACAAAATCACACTCAATACAGCTAAAACAAATATCTTATTATCAATAAAATACACATCCTTTACACGATACTGGAAAGTTTTTAATTGGAAATGCTTGCACAGAGCAGTCATAAGATAGAATCAGTAAAATTAGTTCTTCCATAAAAGGAATATGTTGGAGATGTGGGCAAGTACACAATGCAGATTGGAACCACATTTTCTTTGATTGTGTTAAAATTAAGCCATTTTGAAATTGTATTAATAACTTTATACAAGCTTTATTTAATGAATCGTTTTATTTAACCAAAGCTCTTGTATTATTAAATGTGAACAAAGGTCCTCATTTGAATAGGTCAGACATGTATCTAGTATGGACTATACTTGCAATTTCAAGAAAGTGTATAACAAGAAGATGGAATACAAGCACAATACCAACTTTGGAAGACTTCTACAGCCTACTGAAGACAACTGCATTATTGGAAATTAAAATTAAAGATCTAAGAATTTAGCCAAAGTCATTTATCAACAAACCTTGGGGAAAAGTCTTATCGTTGATTGACACTATAGAATAATTGATCAGGTACTCTGATAATGGATTGGACATACTTATAAAGTAACTGTATACATTAAGATCTGTTATAGTGTCAGGCTAATGTAAATAGTATACATAGTTATTTAAGATGTTATGTATAAATACTATGGAATTCATTCAAACGTATTTGAAAAATAAAAAAAAAATTTGAGGGGGAAGAATTAAAAAGGAGGAGAACATTTAATCCTCCAACACTACCAGCATTGAATATTTTTGAAAAAAAATGTGTGAAAATTATTTCAGTTGTATGGTCAAAATAAGGGCATTCAAACCTTATTACAACTTCAGTATAAGTAAATAGGCCCTTTTGAATTCTCTAATTAAAGATAAAACTATAAGAGTTATGAATCCTAACGGGGGGTACCATTATGAATAGCCTTCTCTATTTGGGGAGTACGTTAGAAGACTTGAATGATGGTACTTATTTCCCTTTTTTTTCTAAAAAAATGAAATAAATGTAGCATATAGGTGGATTGATTTAAGAATAACTGAGTTAACACATGATTTTAAATTAGACTAATAACTGGCTAATATTTTAATGGTTGAAAGTCTAGTTATATCAACCATATCCATTATTCTGAAAATCCATAAAAATGTGCACACCCTACCACTGCATACTATAGTTTCTTCTGCTGGATACAAAAACTGAACCTTTACTGACTTTAGGTGATACTAAAGTTAAACAGCTAGTATCAGAGATGCAGCATATTCTCAAAGATTCATGGGATCTTTTACAAAAGATCTCCAACACAAAGTTTGACAGCAAACTATTTGTTGCCACTGATATTAATGATCTATTCTTGAGCATAACACATGATATGGGAGCGTAATGTTTCTATGAGGCCCTTATAAGGTATAATAAGTTTACACACCAAAATATTTTAGACATGGAGGAAAATACAGAGATCTTTTTAAGATGTAACTATGTTTTTTTTTTCTGAAAGTGAATACTTTCACCAGATTAAGGGATTAGCTACGGGGCTCCCATAGTTCCCACTTTAGCTAGCATACTAATATAGAAATGGGAAAATAAGAACATTTCCAACAGTAAATAATGGTGTTATATAAAGCTATAGCTACAGTTTTTGAATGACATATTTATAACATGGTCTGGTTCTAGGGAGTGTTTTAATGAGTTTGTAGAATACATGAATGAGTCTATGCAAATTATTCAATTCACACATGAAACAGGTATTGATTATCTTGATGTAATGATCAATAAGAATTTTTTAGTTGGTAAATATGAATCTAACATATATAGAAAGCAAGTGTTCTCTAACAATTACTTACATTTTCAAGTAAATAATGGGAAATAATATGCATTTAAGAGCTATGGTTATACTTTATAGTGTATCCAGTAATTATATAAAATGGCTTTTGGGAAGAAATTTGACCACTACATTTAGGATGAAGAGTCTCACCAGAACTTTTGCTGAGACACCAAAATTTTTTTCTAGAGAGGTAAAAACTTGAAAGACTTGTGGGAGAGCAATAATGATATAATACAGAATGACAATGTCTGACTTTTGGCTTTTCCCGGTTAGGGGTCTCCACAGCAAACTCTGGTCCACTCATGATTGGCAGTGGATTTTTACGGTGCCAAGATGCTAGCCCGATGCCCAACCTTCAATTAAGGTACGCCCATTCATGCTCATACCTACCTGCATGTCTTTAATGTCACTCAACCATGGGGAGGACATGCAGACTCCACACAGAAGGTGCTCTAGCTGAGAATCGAATGGGAGAACCTCTTGCTGTGAGGCAAAAACGCTAACCGCTGTACCACTGCGGCTTATGATACAGAATGACAATATGGGGATGAAAAAATATGATATATGCAAACAATGCAGATTCATATTAGATGTTAACAACACAGCAGTGGAAGGCTATCCCAGGGTTATTTCATGCACAGGAAATTACAGTGGTGGTACTTGTGGGGTAGTATATCTGGCAACTTGCATGACTTGCTCTTTATTTTCCCTTGGAAAAATTGAGAAGGTACTGCATAAAATAGGTTATGAGCATTTATGAGTATTTATGTGCAATAAGGAATACAGATGAAACTAATTCCCTATACAAACATTGAAAGATTTGTTAAAGTTTTTTTTTTGTTTTCGAAAAGGTACTCAAAAGGGGAAAGTTAAAAAAAACAGATTAGTTACTTAAGCCACTGGGTTATATGACCACATTTCATTAAACAGTGTTTTAAGATTAAAATAATTTAAATTAAGATAATCTATGTAACTAAAAACAAAAGATTTAATGGATTCATAATAGATTTTCAATATATATGTGTATAAAATTAAATTATAAACTGGTATTTGATAGTGTGCATTTTTAATTTTGCTTTGTATATATACTTTTAACATCGGTTTAAGAAGGGTTAAGTTCTGTTATTCCTGACTGGCTATTATTCATCATATGACAGATTGGGCTGTTATAAAACAGGAAGTCATAATTTCTTTTAGAATGTTCTAATGACGTTCTTTACATTGTTTATAATGAAAGCTCTTAACCTCTGTTAAATGTATTGGCATTTGTCTAGTATTTGGCATGTTTCTATGAAGCTTTTTTGTGTTTGGTAGTCTGTTTTTAGCATGGGATTACAGTTCTGAGTCATAAACTAACAGGGATGTAGCCAGAAATGTACATTTTGTACTTGCACCTAATGCTGCTGCCACTACTACCCACCTATTTTTAAAAAAAGAAATGTACTTGACCTTTAAAATGTTGCCCATATACATTTTGAAAAGATCACTCTACTTTCAACTTTTGTCTTTTTTGCCACATACCAGAAAATAAACTAAAAAAAACTTTTAATATAAATATACACAGAATAAATCGATTTTGTATTTATTTCCTGATCTGTGCACTTCATTGGCATTTCAGTTTTTAGATTGATGTGTTCCTGATATCATTGGTTTGTTCCAAATACTGTGGTACCATATCATGCTATCTCCATAGCACATGTCCTTTGGATTACTTGTTGGCTTACATGCTGGTTTACCTGTGAGTTGGTTTACGTGTTGGTTTAGTTCCAAGTTTGTTTCCATCTTTGAATGAAGTGTTTATGTCATCAACTATCAATAAAATGCCATCTGCAAACAGTTGGATTTTATACTGGGGGTTTTCATTTGGTATGATACCATATACATTAATATTTTAATGTGTACTGCAAAAGTCTCAATAATTGATTCAAATATTAATGGAAAAAAGGGCAACATTGTTTGGTTCCTTTGTTAATGTTAAAACCATGAAACAAAAATATCCAATTTTACTATATGATTTATAGTTTTTAAAAATGTTTTGTAATAATTTAATACAGTTTTCTGGGAACCCATACATTTTTAAGGATTTGAATAAAAGAAATCCCAGTCAACTGTGTCTAATGCATGTTCTAAATCTAAATATATAACAGCTAGCATAAAATTAATCATCTTAATGTAATCTGTAATTGATATGATTCTTTTCATATTGTCTTCAGTTTTCCTGTTCAATATGAATCCAGTTAGATCTTTATGTATAAGATAGTTTGCTGTCTCTTTTGGTATATTTGTTATTATTGACTTAAACATTTTGTAATCAGAGTTCAGTAAAAAAATTGTCTATATTAGGAGCGGTACTCAGCATATTTTCCTTTTTTAAACAATGGGGATATTAAACAATGATTCCAAGAAGGAGGAATATCATTCCTTTTCTATATTGGTATAAATGTCTTTAATAGATTAATGATATTACTACATAATAATTTATGAACTTCAGAAATCATTTCAGCTAATCTTGGAGCTATATTTTTATTTCTTTAATTTATTCCTTAATTTCAATTAAGGAAATACCATGCAGTAAACATGCAGCTTGTTCAGTACTGATTTTATTTTTTAAAAAAATCATCTAAATCATCTTCTTCATGATGTGATGTGATGCATAATAGTTATTAAAGATGTGCAACATTTATTTTGTGTCTGATGTTTTGTCAACTGTGTTGAAGTTTGTTAAGCATTTGTTTTGATGGGATATGTAGCCTTTACTAATTGACTTTTTCCAAAGCCAGTTCTATTGTGTGTGTTATAATATCCTGACAGTTCGATAATGTTTATTTCCTTTTTATAATTTAAATTTCACAAGTATTTTCCCTTGTAAGTTTTGAATTTCTATATCCCATTTCTTAATCCTTGCATTACACCAGTTTTTAATTTTTTGTAACATGTAGTTTAAGATAACCCCATAATATGATATCATTAATGGAATTAGTATAATTTGTGTTCAAACATTGATGCCTTTTTGTTTATCCAATCCTTAAATTCTGGTTGTGCTGTTAAATAGGCTGGGATTCTAGAAGTGATGATATAGGATCTAGGAGACATGGTGAGATTGAAACATATAGCATTGTGGTCATACAGAGGGCAGTGGATAACAAGGACTTTGTCCAATTTTGTTTCCAACTCATTTGCTATATACTCTATCTATTGTAAACTGTGTTCCAAATACATATGAATAATGGGTAAAGAAAATAGAATTAGCTTCTGAATAATGATTTATGCCTTTAATATTTGTGTGTTGCTGTCCATTGTAAACATTTTAGCTGATGCAGAGATTATTGGTTCTTTTGAGACATTTGTATATTTCTTTTATAAAATGGAATTAAAGTCCCCAACTAATATTATACTACATTTCATTTCATTTAATAGTAGTTCCAAATATTCTTTAATTTTGTTCCAGTTCCAGGAAACCAATACATATTTGCTGTTGTATAAGTCCTTTCATTAAATTATACAACACCTATTGATAACATCCCTTTTGTATTATTATATATGTCTAAAATTTTTGTCACAACTGCATATTTCTTTCCACAAAATAACTGTACCCCTCCCTTTTCTTTTAAAGGTGTAGGTGCCATAATTTTTAATTGTTTAGATAAGTAATATCAGTTTTCAGTAAATGTTTTTCCGAAATTAAGATTTCATTTGCTTTATTAGATTTCATAAATGCGAATAATGAATTTCTGTTATTGCCACTATTTTTAAACACCTTTAATGAATTATCACTTGTGACATAGGCAAATTTACATTTATAGAAAAATAATCAATTTGTATTAAATTAACAATAACAAACATTATACTTGACATTTATTGCTATAGGTCATATAACCTTAGCAACATTACATATATTATTCAATTCCTGCCCATTTTTAAACAAGATACATATTTATTAAACCATCATTTATGACATAAGCAACCATACATTTATATAAATGAAAACAAACCACACCGACCCAATCCTAGTTGCAATCATTTTATATCACAAATCATACTAACACATTCCCAGTTGCAAACATTATACATCACTTGTAATCTACCCAATCATTTTCAGTCACACAATATATAGCTCATTTAACACCTGCGTTTTTTAAACCTCATACCTCCCTTGTATGTATTGTTCCCAAAATTCACATTTATTTCTATGTAGTTTGCTCCTACCCTTTTTTAAAGGTCACAATTCCATTTAAGGCTCCTATACATAGCACAAGCCAAAAGCTATAATTCAAAGTGGGAATAGATGATGGTGAAACAGGGGGGAGCTCAAGAAGGACAGTCAACAAGGAGAGACCGGGATTTTGGATGCAGGCCTTTAAGGAGAATAACAACAATCATACAGAATATTATATTCATAAAGTAGCAGAAAGTAGTTTAAGAACTAAGCCGACACTGGAATGGAGAAAGGCGATTCTGCTGATAGGGATGACTGCAATGGCGATATAGACAATAGGGAAGAGGGAGCTAGAATTTATTGGAGAAAACTGATCAAGGCATTAGGAGCAAATGGTTTGCTAGTAAGATGTCGAATGGAAAAATATTTTCTGTTTGATACACCAAAAAAAAAATAAATAATAAAATAAAAGGCAAAATGTATAACACTGCACAGTGTCGAATCAGCTGAACGAATTCAGCAGATTCAACATTGTTGCCAAACAGATTACATGATGCCTGTGTAGGAGCTTAGTTAAAGGAAACTCCTATACCTAACATCACGTTTTTGCAGGGGTGCCTGCCCCCCTGTGCCCCACAACCCCCAGTAACTATATATTCCAACTCTGAGATTGCACTAGAGTGAGGAAAGGCATGAATTTCCCCACCACACCATACTGTGAATTCTGTACAGTGCTTTGAGTTTATATTAGTGAATGCACTTTGCATTCGCTGATATAAACTTTTGAACATGGAGATGTTCAGCAAGATGGAAATTCAAACATCCATGTTTCGAGTTTCCATCTGTGAAGTTTTTCTGTTCCACCTTTTGATAGTAAACTGTAGCAAATAACTAGAAAGGGAAAGGCAATAGAAGGGAAGAGGCCAGGAATTTATTTGGACTGTCAAGGAATGATATCAGAGTATAGCCTAAGAGAAAGAAATAGGGGGGACCTAAATGAAAGACAAGCACTGGTAGAGTTTTTAGCAGAATCTACAATATACATTTTTCCTATAAGTAGTATGTCAGCTGTTAAATATGTTATTTATTTATTTATTGACATTTGTTTACTAGGGAAATCTGACGGGTAATAAATAATCATTTTCAGCAGATGCTTGGGGAAACAACAAGATATGTCAGTGGGGATATGGAAAAAAAGGAGAGATACTTTTTCTCCATTTCACAGTCTGAGATCTATCAGACAAGTCACTTGAAAACCAGGAGAGGTTATTTTGAGAAAGATTTAGGTTTGAGAGATGGCTCAGAAGATGGGTATGGGAAACAGTATCAAATGCTTTGGTGAGATCTAGAAGCACTGTGGATAATATTTCCCTGAAATCTCGGCACGATTGACTGTATCTAGAATTGAGAGGAGAGCTGTTGTAGTGCTCTGCCTGGGTCAGAAACCATGTTGGGTTGGGATAAGGAGATGGCTTTGAGTTATGAAAGGCATAAGTTGGAGATGAATGCATTTTTCTAGGATTTTGGAGATTGGGGAAAGGATAGCGATGGGTGGAAGTTTAAGATGTTAGTGTTTTTGCCACCTTTGGGGAGAGGTAGAGTATAAGCTGTACACCAGAGATTGCGAAAGTAGGATTTCTGTATTGATCTGTTGATTAAGATGCTAATAGGGAATATGATCCCATCAGCAGCATATTTATGAAAAATGGAAGTCATATTGTCAGCAGCATTAGAGCAGGGTTTTATTTTGGAGAGAAGTTTTTTTATAAAGTTGGTAGGTGTGGGTTTAAGGTTGAAGATGAGGGGAATTGGGGTCAGTAGGTGGGGGTTGTAGAGGAGGTACACATAGAGAAGGGACTATTGTTGGGAAAGGTTTTGGTTAGTTCAGATATGGAGTTAATAAATAATAAGATTTATAATGTATTATGCATAACTTACCTAATGGTAATAACGAAAAGATTAATTATATGCCATTAATTAGCATTTTTATTTGCAAATTCAGTATATCAAACTTGATTATAATTATCTTATCAGGTATTTGCTCAATGAAAATTCTAAGTAATAATTTTATCTGTGTATGTATTTCCTCGATGAAAATTCCAGGTAATAATTTTATGTCTTTCTATGTGTTTTATCTATTTACTCACCTAATTATTTGTCTGTCTTTCTATTTATCTATCTTTTTGTATCTATATATCTTCTATATTTTCAAGTCTTTTGACGACTAGTATATTGAAATTGCTTTGAGATTAGTGCCTAGATAACTGTCCACAGGCACAGTTACATGAAGGGAAAATGATACAATTTGCTAGATATTTTATGAGTGTAAACTCACCCTTAATCTGCATGTATCAGGAAATCATTTTTAGACTATGTGTTACAGATGGCTCAGTAAAAAGTTATTATGCAAAATAAAAAGGTTACAGCAATATAGCCAATATAGCTAATGACTAGTTGATGCTCAATAGGTCTGCATTTACTTTGTAGTGATATTATACTGTGTACAAATAAGGCTACCATGCTTTACTTGTGTTCATTAAATCACTTGAAATGCTTTTGGAATCTTCACCACTGTGTTTCTTTACCTTTCATTTAACAGAACACACCACCAGGCAGCAGCATCTTAAAAGTACTAGCTAGAGACCAAGACATAGGATCTGGAGGCAGTGTGACATTTTTGCTACAGGTAATCTTGTATAAGCTATTTCCCAAGTGTTGTATTCAGTCTTGCATTCTTTGTATAAAATCACAAAATACATTAGTCAGGGTTTTCCACATTACAGGATGATGTGCACCACTACATACATGGCTTGCCACTCATACTTACACTCCACCAGACACACAAGTCTAATGTGCATGATCTACATGAAGTGCAGTTATGTAGAAAGCACAATCCATTTGGGGGGGGGACGTGAACTAAACTGCATGCTTTAAATATAAAGTTCAGACAAAGATTACATTTGATCTGGTTTGGCATGACGTCAGAAATCATGGTCATAATGGTCTGCTGTGACGAGTAGAGCATATATAATTTTCAAACAAATAATATATGCCTTAGTAGTTTATTTGCATCCATTATCATCATAGAGGTGGTGTTGGTGCATGGTTGCATTCTACCATAAAGCGGTGTGGTGCAGGGTCAGGAAATGTGCACCTCAAATGCTACCTGTGTAGCTGATACACAGATTTTCCCCAAACAGATGTGGAGAAGAGTATAAAGTACAAAGTTTGTGCCAAGTCCCATAAACGTACTGTGTGTGCACTCACTCTGAGGTACACAACTGCGCCACTGTTTGACAAATGATACGACCAGTTCAGGTTGTGTATGTACTGCAGAGATAAGTGCAAAGCTTGCAGAAGGTCTGTGGTATAATGTTGGGCAACGTGTGTTTCTCATTATTGTAGTTCCTTCCATAGTCAGATCCACTCTGTCAACTGGGATATGCCAGTTCCAATGCATGGTGCTCATTGCAACAAAGTTCCTTTCTCCTAATTGCTTTAAAAATATGTGTCACTTTCCAATCAGTTCCAACAACCACTTAGCCATGATCTTGCTGTATGGAGCAGCTGTCTGCTGTGGATGTTAATGGCTGGGATGCCATAGCTTGTCCTTATGCTTGTACTGTTTTCCTTCTCTTTCTGCTCTTCCTCTTTTTTCATGTTGCTAATTCTCACAGGTGACCATCTAAAACGTTTTTCCATACTAGCACAAAGTACTAGTGTAAGGTGCATACTTGAGGTGTATGTACTGTACTACAGCCATACCACAGCATGCATATAGTCAGGGTCATACATGTCAACTGTCCAGAATTTTGCAGACTGTCCAGATTTCGGGCTCATACTTTTGGCCTGTTCCTCATAAAATTTGCGTTTTTGTAGCAAATCACTGAGGAGTGCACTCACTAAATAATGACATGCATTTTTGTTTCAGACTTCATGTCATTCAGAAAATTCATACTAGCAAAAATTCTGTTATTCTAGCAAATTTCTAAGAGTAATATTTAAATTCTGTCCCTATTTTAGTCCTTCCTCTCCCTATTATTTTAGGCTTTGTCCAGATTTCTTGCAGTAAGAGGTTGAGAGGTATGGTTGGGGTCTGATTATAACACAGGGCCTTGTTGTTTAATTTATTTGGTATATACAGTAAATCTCTGTCAATATATATCTGCCTGTCTATATCTCTCTGTGTATCTATGTATCTAGCAATATATAAACAGATGGATTTCAAACCCAGTGTATTGTGGTGCAACTGCATGAACTGAACTTAAAACTATGGTGACACATTATATATATGGCTGGGGAATTCCTGAAATCGTCAATCTATAAATTAACTCTTTTTTTTATCTCTGCTGCAGAGTACTCACGATACAAAGTTCATTATCGATCGCTACAGTGGAATCCTTCGAATCAGACCTGATAGCAGCTTAGATTATGAAAAATCAAGAGCTCATTTTGTTACAATAATTGCAAAGGTAATGGTAAGACAATTCTGATATTCAGTTGTAGCATTTCATTTGGTTGTGGTTGCATGCGTATTCTGCTCAGTATGATGTGATTGGCTTGTTATATTGAGATAACACTAATCGTGTGAGAGCCAGGCAGTGTATAATTCCCCGTGCTTTATGCAAATGTTTTCATAATTATGAAATGATGAATGTATAGAAAGTATGACTGTATAGATCCTAGTTCATTGACTAAAATGACCACTTCTTGAGTTATCAGAATACTAATAGTCATAAGTGTCCACTATTTAAAATGACTATTAATTCTTGAATTATTAGAATACCAATAGCTGTATTTTAACAGATGAAGGAATTGTGGGTAGCACATTGAAAAGTGGTTATCTTTTGGCACCATACAAATCCACTATTCAGTGTTTTTGGACTTTGTGTATTCTCCCCATAATTATATATGTTCCTGCTGGGATATTTCATTTTAATCATATGCAAAAGATGTATTTTAATGGTAATGTTGCATTGTCCTATGCTGTGCATGTAAATGAAGATTTGTAACTATATGTGCCATATATGGCACTCCAGTGTTCCATTCCAGGCTAGGTCCTTTCTTGTGCCAACTCTCACAATATGTTTTGACCCCCAGTCCCTGAATTAGTTTAAAATAGGCACAGAATATTGTTGGATGGAAGGATGGGATTGATGCAACATGTATATTTATAAGTATTAGCAACACTTGTAACAGTGGCAAATAGTGGGAGAACAGGCAACTAAAATATGGCCCCAGACTCTGTAGTAAATGGTAACCATTTATTTTTTGAAATGTGTAGCATGTAGCAATGATGTTCACTGGGAAGGAAGAAGATTATGAACCTTAGGATTTTATTTTTGGTGACTTGCAGTATGTGGGTTTTGTGGTAAAGGTAGGGCATTTAATGGTAGGCAATATTCTAATCTTAGCAAAAGAATATTATACTTTGCTAGGATCTACAAAAGTCATTCTCCATGGCCTACTGATCAGTGGTGTAGCTTGAGTTTGTGCCTCCTGGTTCTGTCTGAGTTTGCCACCCTTCCCCCCTCACAAAATCATGGTCAAATGGGGCCTGCCATACAGAGCTCCGGCCTTTGCCGCTATTCCAGTGTCTCATTACTTGTCTATTTCTCCCCATTTTCCATAAACAATGTATTGCACATACTGTAAACAGAAAACAAAGGCACAGGAAACAATGGTAGTAAAAATCTCCCAAAGAAATTTATTAAAGTAAGCACTTTCGTACAAATAAATATCAGTACTTCATCAGACTTTACGTCACACCAGACTGCTGTTAAGTAAAAGTTTCTCCTGGTGAAATGCCTGCAGCCATTAGTTAATACAAAGTTTGTTAGTTAAGTATGTAATACAAAGTGCCATTTTTAAGTAAAGTTTACATGTTTTACCTGGAGGAGGAGCTGGGGAAGAAAGATGTGCTGTGCCTGTGCACTGCCTGAATGCTGCATGAATGCAGACCGGTCTGCAGAAGCTGATGTCATCATGCACACCCTGCACATGATGACATCAGGAGTAAAAAAAAAAATAAAAAATAAAAAACAATGGGAAATTCGGAAATTAAAGGGGCTAGTCAGGAATTTGTGTCACCGCAATATTTTGCCCTCAAAACCAGTATTTACCGAGGAATTTTGTATGGTTGAGAGGTATTGCTCATATCTTCCAACAGTCTAAGTACTCATAATCCAGTTCACACACACACACACACACACACACACATAGACACACACACACACAGACACACACACAATAAAGATTAAATAGATCACAACCATCCTGGATCAACTTAGCAACTATTAAGTACAGAACTTAAAAGAATCAACTACAGTGACATATGTCATTATAATAACTCAATAATTACACTTTGTACCTTTTATAATACACTTAAACCTATTCATTATTGTCTGTTTCCTCTTAGATTAATATGACTGATGGGTACATCATCATGACCATGGTTAACACTAGATATTAGGGAATTAAAAAAGCAAAGGGATATGGTATGACATTATTGGAAGTCTGACCACAGTTAAAAAAAAATACAAAAATCCCACATTGCATCCAATTCTTTGATAGCCACATATATAAGAAACAAGCAAATGACCTATCTACATTACCTTAAATATTTTATAAAACCCTTAAACATTCTCAAAACTGCAATAATCAGCACAGTCTAAGTATAGAAATATTAAATAACATAACCCCCTTAGCTCCACACTATAGACTGCATCCATTTGGACGTCAGCATTTTAAGTAATTTCTTATTAAACCTTTGTGAACTGATTATTTTTAATGCAGAGATATTACATTGAAAGATGGGTGTAACCAGGCATACGCTTTGTACTCTACAGAGTATATTTTTTCTTTGCATCACTCAGAAACATTGTAATGTTTTTCAGGCTGTATTATTTTTACAGTTGTCTAAATGACTGCCTCTCACATGCATACCTTACTTACAGAGAGAGCGCAAATCTAAAAACAATATCTTTAATAGTTTTAGAGTGAATCTCTAAAAATGATGTGTACATTTATTAATTGCAAGGGGGGGGCAATATTTTAAATGATCTCTTCATTGTTTGAAATTTCAGGTGGGTTGGGTGGCAGTAAAAAGAGTTTATGAGTACCAAATGGATTCTTCTGGCTATACCCCTGCATTGAAGCAAGCATGGGAAACACTATAAAATATTTATATTTTTAAGTTACTAAAATACTCTATAAAACACCCCAAATTTCTATCAATGTTTTTTCTATGCACGTGCAAACCAGTTTGCCACAGTTTAATTTCACTTTCATCACAGCTCTATTTTTCACACTGGCTGTTTTGTCTCTGTTGCACCATGCCACTACTGGTGTTACACCTTTCTGCAGTTTCTATTTCTACATGTGTGTGGGATTATCCTCTCAGACTTGGGCCACTAGTACCCCACCCCTATGGCAAAGCTGATTTACTATAAATGAGGTTAAGAGAGTGTGTGAGAGAGAGAGAGAGAGAGAGAGCACAAGGGACTATGTGTAATATCATGATTGCTACACATGGAGTTGACAGCTTAGTGTTATGTCCTATCTCTAATTTGGCTTGGTCATTTATTATTGCTAGACATTGAATGGGCAATGTAACAGACCCATCCCATATGATAATGAACCATCACTTCTTCTGCCTCACCTACGATGTTAGTAACTGATACAACTATTATTACTCTGGTCTGAACATGAGCCATGATCTCAGGCATGCCTCCAGCATGCCTCCTTAAACCCCCCCCCCCACATGATGCAGATGATCAGGCGTTACATTATTGTTTTATTTTTCCCTCCAGTGCTTGGTCTTCTAATTGAGTCTATGTTGACTGGGTTGCAGTCAAGGCTTCAGCACTCCATGACATAGGACTAATACTTTTCTGTACTGATTTATGCTAAACGTATCATCTCATATCCCTACTGTTTGTACAACTGCATTGATACAAGGTTTTCCTTACTAGCACTGTACAGAATCTGGTTTTCCTTTAAGCAGTGTTAAGTTGAATGCAACATGTTAGCCTTTGCTTTAAACCTCTGTCAATATTTCTTTTTTACTATTATCTGTAATAACTGTATATGGCCTGCTTTATGACTGAAAAGTTTTCTTGGACCAATTCACCTACCCAGTCAATAAATGAATAAATAAAATAAAAAAAACATAGACTGCAGTCAGATGTTTCATAGTGTTAAAACAAAAAGAGAAATTGTTATTTTTGCTTAGTTGCCATTAGAGGCAGAATGTGTCTTAAAACCAAACTCCCTGGTCAGCAGGTAAACACATGAATATGGAATTATTTGTGATTTTACAAGCTATGTGCTGACACGTCTGTAGAATTTTTTTTGTTTTTCTTTTTAATTTTTAATATACGCATTCTTGTAGGTTTCCCCTTCAAACCTTGAAATACTGAAATTGTCAAATTTCAGTATCTTGAGACGAAAATATCAAAAGTAAAAAGCACGAACCATGGAAATTATCCCAGGTCAAGTAAACGCTTTCCCATCACGGGGAGATATGCCCTTTTCCACAATGTAGTGTCATCTCAGAGTTGGTATATATAGTTAGGGGTGTGTGGGGATGCAGCTGTCCATATCGGGGGTTGTGGGAGCATAGCCCCCCACCTTGATGGGTTTACAATGGTACGGCATGCTGTTTGTAGTTTTGGTCAAGTGTTTACTTGCTCTGGAATCATTTCCATGGTTTGTGCTTTTAACTTACGATATTTTCATCTTGAGATACTGAAATTTGACAATTTCAGTATTTCAGGGTTTCAAATGAATCCCTCTTGTAATATTAGCAGAAGACAGAGAGTGTATAATACATATCCCTATTCATCCCCCTCCCCATTCTCCAGGAAATTAAAAAAAAACAATTTTGTATTATATCAATTCACATTTATAGAAATAATTAAAATATTCAAACCATTTTGAAGTTTAAGGATCAGATTGCCCAAGTTAAATTTTCTCTGGACTGTTCTTCACCTTGCATTATGTCTTCCCAAAATGTTTCACTTGAAAGTTATGGATCTAGTTTTAAGAACAACTGATATTTTTAAATCGATATAAGCCAGGGAAGATGTTTTAAACTTTTCTTCCTTATGTGAAATAATGACTAGGAAGATAATTAAGAGAATGAAAAATCTTTTTCATTATAATGCTATGGAAATTGTTTTACCAAACTCAAGAACATTCTGACAACAGTTTATAATACAATTCATTTTTTCTGATTTATCTGAACTGCAGAATTTATTTGCAAAGTGGAATGTAGAACTTGAAAGGTCTTTGGACTCCGTAGAGATAATCTGACTTTGGAATTTATATAAAAAGATGATTAAGTCCTACAGAAATACAGTTGTTTGACAGAAGATTTTATTAAGTGCCTATTTAACACTTCTGCACATTGGCTGGCTAAAGGCAAGTTATGCTGTAATGGCTGTGTTTTTTTGTTTTTTGTTTTTGGCTCTTAGAAGAAACATGTATGGTGGGATTGCCCTTCTGTTTTATGCTGGTGGTTAAAGACTTCCTTCTTTGTTACTTTTTTAGTTGATGAATTTACAATATTTTTCTATGACTTATGGATCTTAGCTTTAAGAGAGAATCTTTCAGCTTATAGTTATACATTGTTGTTAACGGTAAGTTTAGCTGCAAAAAGAGTGCTGTTAGACCATGGAAACAAATAAACTGAAGTCTCTGCAGATTTTCCTTTAACAGAATGTAGCTGTTACAACATTTAATGCTTTATAGATGATTGATTTTTAGTTTGAATTTCAACTGCATTAATCAAGATATGCCACAAAATCATAAAGAAATGTCAGAGATGTTTGCATTTTACTTTCTTTTATAGGACGGAGGTGGAAAGCTTAGAGGAAAGTACCAGATTTGGACATCTAGTGCCACAGTAACAATTAATGTTATAGATGTGCAAGACACACCTCCAGTCTTTGTTGACTTGCCATATTATGGCTACGTCTATGAAGATACATTGCCAGTGAGTATATTCTGACTATATTTATGAGGATATATGCCTAGTATTTATAACTCCTTTTTGTTGGTGTACCATATTATGTCTATATATATATATCAGACTACAGTGCCAGTCAATATAGCTTTTATATGTTGGCACATCACATTATGGATATTTTTGTGAGGATATATAAACTGTGATATGGTCTTTCTTCAATTATATGCATTATATGAAAATGTATTGTCTGTGACTGTCATAAATATATCTGTAAGCACATTAGTTTCATCTCAGCAGTATCTTACAATACAAAAGGAGGTTTTACAAGAAACACCTATAATCAGAATTTAAAACTGCTTTCCTAATAAGTACTTCCAGTGTTTATGGCTGGGAAGATACCATTTCTTCTCCAGTGATAGGTAGCAGCCAAAAGCTCTCCTGTTATCAGATACCTTCCTCAGGTCTGCCAGACATTTTTTCCCTTTAAACTTCTAAAGTGAGTCCTGCAGTCATTTGTTCCAATACCTCAAGGAGATAATCCCCAGAACCCCAAGCATCTATTGGGGGGAAAGATTTTGTACAAAGCTTGGAGATCTTTATATGTAGCCCAGAGAAAATCCCAACCTTCAAATAAGCTGAAAGTTTGGTAGTTAAACCAAGTTATGGTCCATTTCATATGCTGTGTAAGATCTGAGCTTCTGATGAGGCTCAGCTCAGAGAATCTTTTAAATTAAGGACAATCAGGTGTCGCAAGGTAAAGGCTGCAGAATAAAGCCAGATGGCTTATTGAAGAAAGGGCGGCATGCATAGACATCTGCCATCTTTTCTTATCCCAAATACAGCTACAGACCAAGGATCATGTTTGTTCAAAGGCATATTTGCCATCATCTGTGGGATTGCCTTAAGACATACAAAAGTAGAGGAGAGTCAGAACTATCACTACTGCGACTCACCCTATTATTGCAGGTACAATCCATATAAAGCATCTTTCTCAGATCCTCCTTAAATTTAACTCTACCATTGAGGAATAATTGGCATGAAGGATAATCCTAAAATACTTACACGATGTGATTGCTCATGGGATAACTAAGGTAAGACCTGCTTTTTTGTAGGTGCAAATAGCTGCCTTGTAGAGAATTAAGGATGATTTCCAAGGGTTGTGTCTTAAACCAGAAAATATTTTAAATTTTTTTTTATCAAATTTCTTTTTATTAAATATTTGTTCACAAAATATGCAGAAAAAGATAACAAGACATATACATGTGGTACAGTTGACGTTACAGAGTGCGTACCATAAGCATGTAATAATAGTTATTGCCCACTTTACTCATTAACATTCAAATTAGGTAGAATTACCATTTATGTTACTACAAGGATATGGTTATATTATAAATTATTCCAAGAACTTTTATCATATAGCAGTTCTCTTGTACATTATTTTACAACTGCGAGCAATATTAGAGGTACATCAGTCTATATAATGATAACAATCTACTCTACTAAACCTTATATACATATATACAAATATATCGCCTTAATTATTGTGGTTACTAATCTCAACAAAGTGATGTGTTTAATATCCTTATATAATTAGTATTTAACATACTGTTTATGACAGAATATCAATTAATGCTTTGCAGTACCTTTGATAGTAGGTTTGGTTCTTCTGACTTTTTGTATAAAGCTTCTTGGCCAATATATGTTTTTTCACCATGCTTTTGTATTCTGACTAGGTTAGTCTTGATCTGTATATCCAGTTTTTTGCTATGTAAGCTTTTAATAGGATGCATAGTGTTATTACAATATGTTTAGAGAAATTATTATTATTGCATTTGAATATATGCAGTATAGCTGTTTCTCATGACAATGTGAATTTTGAATATCCTGATTTCTCTAAAAGGAATCTAAGTGAGCACCATAGTTTATAAACTGTTTTGCAGCTCCAAAAGATGTGGAGGATATCTGCCTCTTTGTTAGGACAGAAAGAGCAATAGGGTGACTTGGATGGATTGAATTTGTTAAGGTGGACAGGTGTATGGTAGGCATTGTTGAAGATCATGATTTGTGTGCATATTAACTTTTTGTATGTTGTCAGTTTCATAGTATTTCTAATAGCTAATTCCTTTTGATTGTCTATTATGGTGTTATTTTTTCTTTCCCAAACCTTTAAAAAAAGAATAATACTTTGATATTTAATATTTAAGCAATAACCGACGACATGGTGTGATATATTGAAGATTTACCTACGGTTGGTGTGGTTTAATCACGAGGGCGAAGCCCGAGTGATTAAACAAAGCCAACCGTGGGTAAATCTTCAATATACCACAACCACAGAGTCAGTTATTGCTATTATACAATGACATTATTTAAGAAAAAAAATACTTACTTTTCTTAAATAATGTCTTTGTATAACGGCGGATTGCTGTTCTTCCGCCCATTGTGGTATACTGATTCTGCTTTTTTGTGTATTGCGCATGCGTATGGAACTTGCGTTCCCATGCATACCCAGTACATCAAGGCTTTGAAACGGAAGCAACAGAGAAAAGAAGTCTCTGTTGCTCCGTTTTCTCTCTTGCTTTTTTTTTATTGTACAAAAAAAGATTTGGGGGCAGTTTATACCAACGGAAAAAAGTCTGGGCGACCAGACCTTTTTCTGTTGGTATATTGTGGGGTTTACAATGGGCACGCTGGTTGGGCTGGCCAATCAGCATGCACGTTTTAGAATATTAATAGGGAGGAATTGTATAATTGCTGTTAATTTATATGTATTTGTTATCATTTTCTTTTTACTTAAGAGCAATTTTAGAACTTGTGCTAACTTGACATCTTGCTCAACTACATTAATATCTCTGGTTATAGTACTTACTAGGTATACAATTTGTTTAATTATCAGGTTATATTTATTGCTGTCTTTAAGTAGTTTCATGATATTTTCCATTGGAAGGTTTTTTAATAGGTAAAAATCCCATACTGTATAATTTTTTAATTAAAGGGTATTTATCTAGATTTACCATAGTGTTTGCTAGTTTTATATCTGGGTTTTTAATTATTGGTTGTAAAAGCATAATTATGTATTTTAAATTTATTAATATCAGTAGCTTCTTGAAAATTTCACAGTTTATGTGTTGTCCTTTACTTGTCTCTGACTCATAAAGCCTAGTTGTTCAGGTGCTATTATGACTGGGGCTGCTTTCTGTATTCTTTTTGCTAAATTTGTTGAAAATATCTTGATATCCAAATTTATCAGAGCTATAGGTCTATAGGAAAATATTTTAAACTTGTACAAGATTGTTACTACTTTAGATATATCAATGATGAAATGATGGGATTATGATCTGCCTCTTCATGGTGCTGCAGGCACCAAACATTAACTGTTCCCATCTGTTTCATTGTCACATTTAATGCGATTTGGGCACCTACTTCTCTCTCAGCATTTGGAACCCTGTCTCAGGCAGAATGTAAAACCATATTAAAGACTCTCGTATCGGTTCCCTTGTTTCTCTATCACACTTAAAGAATATATTATAGACACAGAATTATCCTTATTATAGCCATAATGCATTCCCTCTGACCACTTCCCCATTTTGTGTTCTGAATTTAACCCAGAATTTCCTTCCTTCGTTATCTGCATATTTATTCATGATCACACATATTAAAGAAGTATGATCTCCTAGTTTTGGAATATCTGTTAGGTTTCATCATGCATACTCTCTTCCACACTTTACTTAGCACTTGTACATGTTTATGGGAAATTTTATATTCCTGTAAAAAAATGTCTGCTTTCACAGTTTTCTAACATTGATGGTTATGAAAATAACCATATGCTTATCTGTTGCCCAAGCATCAGAAAAAAACAGTATATTTCTATATTGTAGCAGTTTCATTTGAAATATGCTATGCTGCATTTCGCCAAAGGAAAAGTAAAGAAATAGTGGCACATTTAATATTAGTTCATACAAGGGAAACAATGCTGATAAAGTTGAAATTTTTTTGTACCTGGAGTCAGTGTCCCATTCTTGTCCATCCACCACCACCCCCCCCCCCCCCATATTTCTCTTTCTGTATTCTGATTAACACTTAGTAAAGATTCCTATTGGCCTTCATGCTTATTACTTTTTTGAATTGCTATCATGAAACTGCCCCTTTAGCAAGATACATTTGAGAACAGTGGCATTGCTTTACTTGAGTCCATACTCAGACTTTCCATGAGGGCTGCACTCTCCTGGTGTTTTAATGTCTATTATAAATATTATTAATTTTGTTGTAATAATGAATTAAATCCTTTAGTGGGATGGAAAATGTCATAATACTGACTTTGTGTCCAAATTAGCTACTGGAAATTCCACATATCTTAAAAAATCATTTAGTCCTTCTGTCCATCTTAGACAAGGGGATTTCTGCTTGTGCCAGAAGAGTGATCTCTTTCATGTGTCAGTAGAATTGCCCAGTAAATCTAGTTGCACCCAGCTTGGTAATTTTGAGGTGGCTCCATGTTCCTGTACTGTTGCTTTATTCATATAAATGCATAATATGCATGATGTATGCTCTGTTTTGCATAAGATCCTCTTGGAAACTACATGTAAGTAAGTGTTAAGAGAAATGAGGTTTGGAACAGACCCTTTTGTCCTGGGGCATCTTCAATGTAGCGTTAGATACATGGGTTAGGAGGGATTAAAAGAATAAGGGTAGGATAGGGTTAAATGTGAGGGAGGGATGTGTGGAGGAAATGAGGAAAGAAGAGGGAGAGGATTAGAGGGTGTTGTTAAGTGTAACTGAAACAGAAGTCACATTTTGGCATGAACTTGCTAAGGCAGGGTCATGCCCAGATGACCTGTAGGTATCCTGAAGCAGGTAGGTCATGGAAGACATAAGGGTAAGAAGATGGAGAAAAGTTTATTTTTATTCTTTTTTTTTTTATTATTTTTTTTCGATTGGGGATTTAGAAAGGGGGTTTCTTCAGGGATTGCTTGTGTTTTAATTCTTAATGCTGCGATGACTTTAATTTTTTTGCTGTTGCTGAAGGGGCTAGTTTCATTACTAGTAGTATTGGCGGGTTTGGACTGTGTTCAAATGGGTACATTTCTTGAAATATAAGACCCCAGTGTGTTGCTGGATCTGAATGTGTGAATTGAGTTTTCAGTTGGCGGCTAGGGCTGGGGCTCGGTATTTGGGGATCCTCATTAAGTGGCTGTCGTGGTTGGCTTCCAATAGGGATTAATTCGTTGGGGGCATTGAGGTTGCAAGAGCAGCTGGGCAGTGTTCTCCAGGTATCTCTTCATTTGCTTGTAATGGCCGGGCTACAGCCCTGCCTGGCATCATGGTGCTGAGAGAACTGTTTTGCGGGCTTAGGCATAACTGTTGGTAATTCTAGTTGTTGTGCATGAGCAGGAGCAACTGTGGTCGGGGATTTAATGGTCGAATTGGCTGTTCAGCGGGCACTTCCATTTGATTGTGTGGGCTGACAAACTAGTTTAACTTACCGTGCACATCACGAGGTAGCTGGATCATTTCACGGAGGAATTGGTACCTCTGGTAAAATCGTATAGCTCAGTTTCTGTTTCTCTGCCAATATTCAGTTGGTGTATAGCGTAGCTGAGAAGCAGATGCTTCAAAGGGGAATGGTTGCAAACCCTTTTTTCTTTTTTTTTTTTTTTTTTTTTTACTTATGCAGTACAAGGAAAAGTGGCAGCTACTAGTCTGTAAAAGGGTGCTACGGGTCCATACAAGGGTGGCAGAGTCTAGCAGTATCTGAGCAGTCTCATACCCTTCAGAAACAGAAATTCCGCAGGCAAATTGGTTGTGCGATCGATGCTAGGTTCATAGGAGCAACATGTAGAATTGTTCATAGCTTGGCCCCTGATGTTATTAATCATTTTATTAATGACTTCTTCCAGAGTTAAGTAAGAGCAGGCCTCTCAGCCGAGCAAAGGCCGCAATATGTCCAGATTTTTATTCAGGTCGAGTTATATATCATCTTTCTCTATATGGTGAGTTGGTTGTGGAATGTCACAAAGGGTAGGGATGTTTTGGGTGTTGGCAGAGAAAGGAGTTTAATTGTCACGTGAGATGAAGGGTATTAAAGTAAGCTAAAGCAAATGTATTTATTGAGGTTGTTATTGACTTAGCATGCTCGTTAGGTGTTAGGGCTTTAGTGCATTTTGCACTTTGTGTAGTGACTGAGTTCCTGCTAAGACAGCAGAATAATGTATAGCTGTAGACATGGTATTTTGGAACATTTGGAAGAATTGTGGCTGATTTCTTTCCTGGTTGTGTTGATACGTATGTGCCATTACGTCCTTTCATCCACTTGTACGGGTCTTGTGTGTCTTTATTTCTGCTTATAGGATGGAGGGAGTTGCGATGGCCATTTCACAGGCTGCGAGTTCTGTGGGGGAAAGAGGTTGCTACAGGGCAAGTGCAGTGTACCGTTGGCACTTAATTAAAAAAAAAAAAAAAAAAAAAGAGACCACATGTATGAGGGGGTGGAAAGCAGACGAGGTATACTTTTCGACTGTCAAGATTTTCACTGGGTGTCCTCATGCATCTCTTATTTTAATCTGTATTACTGACATTTCAGGGCGACTACAGTTCAGTCAGACTTACATCCTGTGGGGTTGCAAGCTAGTGTGCTCATCTTGTTTGTGGGAGTAGACTATCATGGACTTTATGAAAGAAATATCACACAAGGCAATCAACAGTTGGGTTTACTTCATAGGATCTGGAAACCTTATCAAATTGTAAAGTTATAGGATAATCCTGTGTCACCCCACGTCATCCAGTTCCCTGTAACTGATATCCTTGCCAGCTGCTTTAAGTTAACTCCCATGCAAGATAACTTAGCAATTTCAGTTGTTATAAAGACAGGTGTAGTGCTACTGTCTGTTACGGTACGTTTCTTGTGGCTATGAAGGTGCTGGATGTTGTCTAATTAATAGATGTTTAAACTGTGCCATAAATTAAGTAACTACAGAAATAGGTAAATAATGGTTTTCTTTCTTTGGTTGGGGGGGGGGGGTGAATAGGGGACATGCAGTTTCATTAAAAGAGTCTGCTAATTTTACCAGGACACTAAGTTGTAGAATCAATTCTTGGGTGGGTCCTGCATATTTTCAAATGATTTTATTTGTCGAAATATCAATTTTGTAGTTTTTAAAAAAAAATTGCTGCCAAGAGCATTGCTCTAGTTTTATACATTGTGGTTTCTAATATATTTGTGGCAAACCATTGCAGACTGAAGTTAAGATGACAGACATTGGCAAAGCCTAAATGACGGGGAGACAAATAGGGATAGATTTTAAATATTGCTCTTACAATCTTGGAAAGTTGATGGAAGAATTTGCAGTAGCATGAATTTTCTGAAGGATGTGGAGTCTTAAACTCAAATGTTTGTCATTATTTAATGACTTCAATCCTCAGCTATTTAACAGAAAAGTACAGATTTTAGGAGGAACAAACCAAAGATAGGAGACAAATCCGGACATACTGCGAGGTCTGTATAGTTGAGAGGTATGAACCCAATTAACTGCTTAATCCTGTGTTCCAGGTAATAGCGAGATGGGGAGGATCTTCAGAGAGTTACTGACAGTTTAAGAGGGATGCCCTGAGGATGTGGTATTTAATTCTGTAGGCGTTGGTGTTCTTTTTGCCTTTGCTTTTTGAGTGCTGAATCTTATATTGTATGTCACTCTTGGTCTATTTGCAGGCTTTAAATATTTGATAGGTACTTGAAGTCTGACAACATGGGGTCTGGCAGCCTGAAGTAATGTGGTATGCTTAGTTTGGTCCTTCAGCATGCAGTGCTCGGCGGTAGAAGCTACATCTGGCATTCTTTTTTTTTTCATAAAGTTCTTGTCACTGAATTGCTTACAGGCTTGGAGCTTTTGTTTGTTGTGATTGATAACTTATAGCAGGAGACTTGACTATGGGCTGTTCTCTTGTACCAGCATTTATTCACGATGTGGGTGGGTTGTAGGACAGGCATGGTGATGTCAATGGGGGGGACTGTGGTAGACAGGACTGTGCTTACATCAACTACTAAATGTTGTAGGGTGATGATACTGTCAGTGTGTTACTTGTTAATGCTTTCAGTTGCTAAGGGGGATATGGAGGGTCACATATAAACTTTTTGAGTTTGACTGTCTGGGAGTGGAAATTTAGTAGGTTGAAATGTGTATGGTAAAAATGGACAGGAGTTGGGGAGGTAGATGAAGGGGGCTAGTTTGTGTCATTAGTGGGATGAGTTGTGTATGGTGAAACTGGACAAGAGTTGGGGAGGTAGATGAAGTGGGCTAAGTTGTGTTAGAATGTTTTTGTTTCATATGACTTACATTTCATTTTTCTTTGCAGATGGCGGTGCAATGGTGGGATTTTTTACGCAATTGCAGTCACAGATGGTTCAGCACAGAGGTTGTATCAGCGGATGGTGTGAAAAATGTGGTCTTATCAGGTGGAGGCACACAGTGGCTGGTGGTTGACTTGCCAGAATGAAGGAGGTCCGAAAGATTGATGAGGGTACTTGCTGTGGATATCTCGGATGCCAGAGTGGTGCACACCAAGGATACAAAGGACAAGGTACAGAGTGAACAATGGTCAGTGGCCTGTAAGAAGCAGAGTTGTGAGGTAGCTGATTTGGGAGGCTGGGTTGTTCATTTTATTTATGGTTATTATGCACTTGTATTTGGAAGTAAGGTATTTTGCTGGGGGAGGCTGGGTTGATGTTTGATAGATGGTATGTTAACAAGTATTTGTCTTGTACTCATTAAGGCATTTCAAAGTTGGTGCAGCCAGGTAGGGTAAGGCCAAGGGAGAATAGGGTATGTTGTGGGCAAGTTATAGCAGGGTTTGATATTTGCTTAGGGGTAGTTTTGGGTTTTACTGGTGGGAGGAGTGGCACCAATTTGAGGAGCGGGAGTAGTTACTAGGTTAATGGTTCTAAGGTTTTGATGAACTAGTCAGCTTCAGGTAAGTAAGATTCCTTAATCCAGAGTGCATTGCATGTTGCTCTTATTTAAGAGGAACATGGGTGATTGTTGCCCGTGTCCAAAAGGGATATAGGTGGAGCCGTGGGGGGAATTTACACCTCAAGTTTGGTAATAGGCTATAATAGTATGACTATGGATGTTGTTTTTTCTTAATTACAGTTAACAATGTTATTGGGAACCACTTGGCTGGGAAAAGAGTGATAATATTTATTTATACAATAGGTGTTTTACTGCAATCATTTGTTTTATTTTGCATGGGTATCAGTTGTATCGTGACTCTGAGGTGTGGAGAAAATCTTACAGGTAGTTTTAACACATCTTAAGTTTCACTGGTGTTTGTATACGGTAGTAAATACATTTTAAGCAGTTGATGAAGGAGATATGTCAGTGGTGGTGCATACTGTCATTAAGAAGTTATGATTATGTGTAAATGAAGTATTTGCAGTTTTTTCTTTTACAGATCCTTCGGAGGTTGCAAAGGAAGACGGGCTGACTGGGCATTACTTGGTAGGTTGAAGGAAGGTGGCTTTGATAGGTGAGAGAAGGCTTTGAGGTTGATGTCGGTTAATGGAGTGGTGTGAAAAGAGGTCATGGTCTTCTAGCAAGGCAGTCACATATGGAATTGTTTGTTATATTTTCTTCTCAACAGTTTTGGATGGGGAGCATCAGGAGTGAATTTACACTGTATTATTGTTTTCTAGGATTGACTTGGGTAGGATTGCAGCTTTCAGGGGTAGGGTATTAGTGGGTTGCATTGAGTAAGTGGGTTCAGGTGGTGAGCTAGATGGGGTGTCCTTGCATGGGAAGTGTGGCTTGATTTACTGTACTTGAAGGAGAGAAAGGGTATGGTTTATTTTCTACATTTTGGATGGAGTTGGCATGTCAATAATCTTGTTTCGACTAATGGCGTAGGGAATTTTCAAGTTCAGTATATTGCTGTTGGCATTCAAAGGTACTGATAAAACTAAGAGGGGTCAGATTGCTACAGCTATCATGGGGTTTAGGTGCCTTACTGTTTATAATGGGAAGTTGGTGTTAGCAAGGCAACTGTTAAATGGTATTGGAAAGTTTTCGGGTTGTTTCTACATGTCATTGGGCAAGTAAAAGGGGGTTGCTATGGGAAGGGTGGTACGCAATTGCTTTTATTTAGTCTCGGTGGTTGGGGGTTGAGTTTTCCTGGTCCAGTGGCAGGTCATGCCCTTGTAATCATTAGGAAATTGCCAGGGGCTGGTAATATCCTGGTAATTATTGTACACCAAATGATGTTTGGGCTTATCTCCTAATGGTGGCTAGATGATGGAATTTTGGTGGAGAGAGGGGGGGCAGCCTGGTCAGGCTGGTGGGCAGAGAAGAGGGGCAGGCTTGCCCTCTTCTGTTCCCCCTCTGGTGATGGATGTGCAATTCAATAAGTTAGGAAGGAAAGTGAGCGGTTGCTCTGGTGGACAAGTTAAAAAGCAAGATGAGCTGCTTATATGGATGGTGGTGTAATTCAATAAACTGAAGGTGAGTGGGAATGCTGCCTCATTAGTGCTGTAATTCAATAAATTGAAGGTGAGCAGGAATGCTGCCTCGTTAGTGCAAGGATAAGTGAGCAAGTGGGGGGGGGCGCTGCTTATTCAAGGGTGAGCAGTACGCTGCCCTTATGGTTATTTTATGTCTTTCATGGATGTTATTATCACCTGTGTCATGTTTTGGTTGAAATTTATAACTACTGGTTGACATTCATGCTTATAGAAGTGTAATAAGGGTCATCAAATGTCATTCGGTGTTGTGTGTGTATTGAAGTGGAGCAGGACAAATGAGGTTTGGAACAGACCCTTTTGTCCCGGGACATCTTCAGTGTGGTGTTAGATACATGGGTTAGGAGGGATTAAAAGAATAAGGGTAGGATAGGGTTAAATGTGTGGGAGGGATGTTAGGAGGAAATGAGGTAAGAATAGGGAGGGGATTAGAGGGTTTTGTTAAGTGTAACTGAAATAGGAGTCACATTTTGGTGTGAACTTGCTACCCTGCCTCCCCTCCCCTTTTTATTAGCAGGGATAGTGTGTATTTTAGTGGGGAAGGTGGAGAAGAGGTGCAGGCTTGCCCTCTTCTGTTCCCCTTCTGGTGATGGATGTGCAATTCAATAAGTTTGGAAGGAAAGTGAGCAGTTGCTCTGGTGGACAAGTTAATAAGCAAGATGAGCTGCTTATATGGATGGTGGTGTAATTCAATAAATTGAAGGTGAGCGGGAACGCTGCCTCATTAGTGCTGTAATTCAATTAATGGAAGGTGAGCGGGAACGCTGACTCGTTAGTGCAAGCATAAGTGAGCACATGGGGAATGCTGCTTATTCAAGGGTGAGTAGTACGCTGCCCTTATGGTTATTTTATGTCTTTCATGGACGTTATTATCACCTGTGTAATTTTTTGGTTGAAATTTATAACTACTGGTTAATGATCATGCTTATGGAAGTTTAATAAAGGTCGTCAAATGTCATTCATTGTTGTGTGTTTATTGAAGTGGAACAGGACAAGTACTTATACTCTAACTAATGTAAGTATGGCAGATGTAAACACTGGCTGGCTAAAAGCATCCAAGCAGAAATAGAATTCCGCATCTATAATTACGTGTCTGTGCTGCAGCTTTCAGGCTGAGAATAATATAATATCAAGTTTAAAAATTCATTAAAAAATCTCCTTCTAATTTGAACTAAAAGAATCATGAATAGTTTAGATCAAACAGACGTGACTTGTGAAGAATAAACAAACATATTTTTAAGTAAAGCATTCAGCTGTGGTATATTTGGTTGTTTAGTTACATGATGTGACATTTAACTGTGTTTCAAAGGTAATCCATAACCAATGACTTTAGATTGTTGTTCACTATAATCATGCAGCTGCATTAAAATACAGTGATTTAACTCAGCTGACCACACTGTACCAACATTAAGAAGTAGAATGCATATTGAAGTCATAGCCCTGAGCTTTCAGTCCATTATAACCATAAATTGTTGGATTATATTGTGCGATATGTGCAAAGATGCAAAATAGCTCACATTTGGTACTCTTTCTCTGACTGATCTCTAGGGAACAGAAGTGTTTACTGTGGTGGCTTATGATGGAGATCGTGGAAATCCCAATAGTATTCAATATGCTATAGTGAATGGTATGTATCTTTAATATATAATTAGTTCTATACCAGGAAGCAACATACTCAAATAGTGAGAGTCCTATGAGTGCTAAGCGTCTTAGCAATAGTGTGTTACTCTGCCATAAACAGACGTTACAAGAGTAACACATTTGTTCATACTAAAGCAGCTTTCATCGACTTAGAATGTATAAGTATTCAGTTTTATATCAGAATGGTTAAACATTGAATTTTATAGTGCCAACTGGTCAGATATTATTTGCAGTACCCTTTCTCAGCTATGTTTTAGTTCAATATTTCACCTCTGGCTCTGTTTACAATGTAAGGGATTAACTGTTACTAGGGAATGATGCTATATAATAGTAACTTTCAAAATGCAAATAGACACCAGTGCTAGAGTGACATTAAGCCATGAGTCAATATTATGGATATATTATTGTCAATCACAGATTATTCTAATACTTTCAGGCAAAGTATTTGATCCACCCCTTAACTCACCTACACTATGTTATTAATGGTAATTCTAGGTAATAGGTAGGACAAAACGTGGTAATAATTGCCATCTGTTTTCTATTAGAATGATATACTACAGCTAGCATATGTGCATGCAGACACACACGCGCGCACACACACACACACACACACACACACACACACACACACACACACACACACACACACACACGCGCACACACACACACACACGCACACGTTTACTAAGTGGATGGCAAGTACTGAACAATTTTATTTTATTTTATGCAAAGTCCAAACTGCTTGTATTGCCCCCCCCCCCCCCCGGGCATCAGTGTTATGGTCTCAAGATGTACACTACTGTCACAGTTATATGAAAGACAGAGCTACACACCTCCATTACCCCAATAAATATTATTTTATCGTCATAATCATCAGATACTTTTGTGTCAACTTTAACAAGTTGTCACAATCAAAAAACTCATAGATCATGTATAAATAAGACAACACAGATTTACTTGAAATCATAGCTGGTAAAAGAGGCAACTATTCTACTAAACAGCATACTTTGTTTTGTCAGTGTTGTACACAAACAACACAAATATCTAGCTCTATATAATTTACATAATGAATCTGACAGTCATTAAATGTAAAGTGGGGCAGATGTCTTAAACAGAAATACACACAAATAATCTTTACACTCATTTATTTAATTTGTACAACCATATAGTTGCTAATTTCTACCTTTTTCCTTACTACTCATCCCACTGTTGTCTATCAACCTTTCTCCACCTGCTATCTCAAAATCTTAACCCTGTAATAGCCATCACATCCGGCCACTTCTCCGAACTGCAATACCTCTTCCCACTTCAATAATGCCTGTCTCAGTCATCTCTGCCCTAATCCTGCTTCCACTATTCATCCTACTCACTATCACATCATCTCCCACACTCTTAACCCCTCTTCACAAAGCTCCCACCAACCACACATACATACCTTCTCTTATCCACAGCAACTCATAGCTATCTCTGCATCTATCTTTCCCATGAACACCCTATTCCCTAAAATAAAAATTCCTCCCTCCCACTCACTAACATCTAAAAACAAAGCAGTACCTTAACACCTTCCCACTAAAAATGAAACCTCATTATTTCCCTATGACCCTGCTCCTGTCAGCTGGCATGCATCCAAACCCAGGACCTACTACTAACTCAACCACTTTACTAAATGCCTCTCCCAACACTAGTCAGTCATCCACAACTAATAAACAAGTCTCTTTTTATTTTATCATTTTATCAGTACTCGAAACATCCGTAACAAAGTAAGCCAAATTCTTGCATGGATATCTCATCATACCCCAGATGTTATTTCTGTAACTGAAACTTGGCTAAAACCCCAAAACCTAGATAAAGACATTCTTCCCCCTGGATACAATATACATTGCCTTGATCTCGTAATCAAGAAAGGTGATGGAGTTGCCATAGTTTACTCAAATGACCTCACTTCCCATCCTTTACACTGGTTGAACCACTGGCAGCTAACCCTAAGCTTAATGACTATACTACCATTACAGCAGTAGCCATCTACATTCCACCAGGGTTTAACATTCCCCTGCTGGAAAATATACTCTCATATCTCTCTCAAAACATCTCTAATGAAGCCATCCTTCTTGGGGACGTAAACATTAATTGGCAAACCCTGAGTAATCCTAACTCTCTACACCATATAAATCTATATGGATTTACACATCTAATCTCTCAACCTACCCATAATAATAACTCCCATTCCCCAAGCTCCCTAATAGACTGGATACTTGTTTCAAATCCCTGCAATACCATAATCCAGAAACACTTCCTGACTCCCTGAGTGATCACTCACCTATAAAAGTGCTCAGATATACTTCTCTAAACTACACAGGGTTATCATCTGCTGTAAACTTTCCAACTTTAATCCTGAAACATTTAGAACCCTCCTCTCTAAAGTTAAATGGAGCTTCCTCACCCAGCTCCCACTAGAAGAAGCAGTCAAAGCCTTCAACTCAACTTTCCTTAACATCTTAAATTCATTAGCCCCACCCAGAAAAGTTTGGATAAAAGCTAACATATCACCCTGGCTATCTAAAACCACTTGCACCCTTTTGAAAATCAAAGCTATGGCTTGGAAAATATATGTACAATCTAAATGCCTCACTAATTTGCAAAGGTATAAAGAACTTAGAAATCAAACAAAAAAACTCATCAACAAAGACAAAAGAAAATTCTACTATAATCCCCCAACAACATTAAAATCTGATCCAAAAAAAATTCTGGAATGCTATAAACCAAATACTCCATCCTGGCAACTCATCTTCATCCAATCCATGCCCAGTCAGGTCACCTGAAGAGACAGCCAAGACCTTTAACACCTATTTTATTGAATCGATATCCAAACTATTTAACCCCAACCTCAAACCCTCGAACACCAATACTCCTAACTTCTCTGAACCTTCTTCAACTACTAACTCTATAAACACCTACTCCCTTAAACCGGTTTCCACTACGTATATTAAAACTCTGCACTCTAAGCTAAAACCATGCCCTGTATCTGCTGACAATATCCCTTCATATTTTCTCCAGATAGCAGCTCACCCCCTTGCTCTGCCTGTATCTATCCTAATAAATCACTCCATCTCTGAATCTAAAGTTCCATCAATCTGGAAACAATTCTATACTCTTCCTATTCATAAAGGAGGTAACTCCTCAGAAATCTCCAATTTCAGACTAATTTCTATCCTCTCCCCTCTCTCTAAAGTCCTGGAGAAATGTATACACAAACAAGTTATGCAATATCTCATACAGAAATAACTACTCACACCTACACAGCATGGTTTCCGACCCAAGCATAGTACCACCACAGCTCTACTATCCTTCCTCAACATTATTACTCTAGCCAAAGATGATCATAAAATCATCTCTTGTCTATTCCTTGACCTCTCAAATGCTTTTGACACTGTGTCTCACTCTCTGCTACTAAACAAACTAAAAGACCTTAACTTCTCTCCTGGTACAGTTGCATGGCTCTCTAGCTACCTCACTGACAGACTGCAATCAGTGAGATGGCACTCTGAACTATCTATTCCCCTTCCAGTATGAATGGGTGTCCCCCAAGGATCCATTCTTGGACCACTACTTTTTAATATCGTCACCAACTTACTCTACTCCCCTTGTCCTCTGTCTACCATTGTCCAATGTGTGGATGACTCTATAGTCAGCATTATTGCCAACTCACCCTCCGAATGCCTATCAACTACCCAGTCATCCTTTAACTCAGTTGAGACATAGGTCTCAAATAAGCATCTCATCCTCAACCCTAAAAAAACAAAATTGCTACTCTTTCTTCCTAAAACCATTAACCACATCAAATCTCCCTTCTCCATAATGTCCCTAAAACAATACTCCTATTGAAGTCGAATCCAGCACAAAACTACTTGGCATTACCATTGATGATCAACTAAAATTTGATCTACACATAAATTGTATCAGAAAAACCCATCAGAAGCTAGGACTCCTGTATAGAAATAAAAAAATCCTCACCACTGAAGCTAGGCTCACTATTACGCATGCTTACCTTCTACCTTGCTTAATACTCACAAATCTCAACTCCTCTCTGCTTATCAAGCTAGAGTCAACTTATCACAAAATCAGCTAGATTTGCAGTTCAACAAACCTATAAATCCCACCACTGTCTCTCCCTAAAATATCTAAACCAGCTTGAACTACCTCATCCATTTCTTCAATCTCAGCTCTAAATCATACACTCCATTTTATGTCAGCCAGCTTTCTGTCCAGCCCTATCATCCCACATCTCCCACCATTCCCCTACAAGACATCTCCAGAGCTCAACCCAAGACCTATTCAATGTCTACAAACCCAAGTCAAAAACTGTGAGCAACACATATAGCTACCATCCCTCTACTGAATGGAACAAACTCCCACTTGAAATCAGGACCCTCGCACACCCGAAACAATTTAAATCTGCCACCAAAGAGTATTTTAAAAAGGGTCTATATCAGCTTATCAAAAGCTGATAAGAGCAAATGCTCTTTGATCGAACCCTAGATGCCGAACAACCAAAATAGTGAAGACATGGAACAGCGATATTTTTTCCCAGGGAAAAAAATCGCTGGGCTGTTTTCAGCGGTTGGACATTTCCTCCACTGTGGGCGATCTTGGAGTTGGTAAATTTAAGTAGGGGGTGGGGGCAAAGCCCCCCACTTTATGTTGTGTTTTCATTTGTTGTTGTTTTATTTTTTTTTTGTGGAACAGTGATTTTTTTTTCCCTGGGACCTGCCAGTGTTCTCACCCTGTCTGACCACATCCATCTTACACAGTAACCATCTATCTCCATTACTCCTTACCCCCCCACCCATAATCACCCTTATCTCCCCTTCTCAACTTACTCTGTTCCTTCTCCCCTATTTCTAAACTTTATTTCTTATTTCCAAATCTATAAATATCTCTGGAGTTACTGTTACTGTTTATGTAATACATAATACTTAGTATATATAGCATACTCCCTATGCTTTTTATCTAACTTCCTATGCTTTTGTGTTATCTCCTTTTTGTTTTTAGACTGTTAAACTCTTGTGACTACTGCATGTGTTTTAAATTACCAGGGTAGTCTATGTTATGTTAAATTGTTTGTACTATTTGGAGCTTTTCTCCCTGGGCCTCCGCTGAAAAAGGGCTTTAGCTCAGTCAGACACTTCCGGTCAACAATTGTAAAATAAATAAGGTGGCTATGAGCTCCTTATATTTATTGCATTCAAGCAATATATGACTTTATATGACCCAATGGAGTAAACTAATATCTATGTATCAATCCATCTATTGATATAAATATATGTCATCTATATTTTATATATAAATATATATAGATATATATTTCTAATGAGGAGTTTGTCTTTGAAGTTTAATTTTGTGGTTGCATTCACTACAATGTGTTATATTATAGAAGCAGGCACAGTACTTTTCTGAGATTTTTCTACTGTTCATCATTGTGATGCAACTATATTATGGTGATATGAGGGACTTATCTCCTCTGGAAAAAAAAACATATATAAGGATTTTTGCTTTTGACATTTCAATATTCATATTTTAAACACTGGTGAGGCAAAGGACTTTTTCCCTTTAAGGACATCAAGTGTTTCGGCTACACGGCATCTGAATGTCCATGACTTTACTTTTTTAAGTCTTTATGGCTACATTTAGGCTGATAAAGCCAAATCCACTCAAGCATAGCCAAACTATTACTTATGCTGTGCTGATGAGGGGAATAAAAAGGTAGAAACATGCATGTCCACAGCTAGTGGGTTTGCTTTTATTAGCCTAAAGGTAACCATGAAGACTTAAAAATTAAAAAGCCATGGGCATTTAAAAGCCGTGTAGCTGAAACAATTGATTGCATTTGCATATATCCCATAGGCCTCTGTTACAGGAGGTTTAAGGTATCACACAGTGAAAAGTCTAGCTGGGTTGGAAGATGCCTCGTATGCCAGACAAAGGTCACCTCTTAGCAGTCTGTAGTGTACTGTGTATAGTGACAGGACTTTGAGTCAGTCCATGTAGGACATGTTGTTTAGGTCTTGTATGCTTTTAGTAAAATATCTCTGTGGGTGTTTCAGTTGTTGCATGTGTCTTGACTGATAAATCCAAAGGGGGCATTATATTCAATGACTGGCCTAATGAGGATTGAGTAAAGTTGGACAATGAAATTACACTGTCATAATAGAAAATGGAGGCAACAATTAAAAAGATCAGATCTGAACGCTGCCTCTAGCCTTGTAAAAATAGACTCAAACACAATTAAAGCTGTAAGTTGAAATTCTGACTTACTTAGTGTGAACTGAAGTTTGATGAGCTCAAGGGGGGCATAGGTAGGTACTAGGCTGTCTGCCCAAAGACATTTATAAGCCAAGCCAGAATGTGTTGGCTTTCACCACCCCCTTAGATTAGTTCCCTGTGCATCTGTCCAGCAGAGCCACTGAAGTGATCCCCAGGGTAAACTTTGTGTTTCCCTTTCAGCTTTCTGCATGTGGTATCACTTTGGAAGGAGTAAACTCCACAATGAACACTGATACACATCCACCACTACCAGTGACCTCACAATTGCCCTTTGACCCTCACATTACTATAGTTATGTTGCCTCATTAACAAAATGGGCAATGTGGTGTTTTGAGCATGTTATTAATGTTGTGGCAGTGCCGAGTATTCATGAAAGCCAGTAAGCTAAATAAAATGTGACTGCCATTAGCATTGAGGATTGATATATGAACTGTTAATCAGCAGCTTCCTGCAGTCAAGGGTGTGATTCTGTCAACCTCCATTTGCCTGCTGTGTTATTCTGAGCAAATCACTTAACCAGATACTACTCCAGGGCAGCTGGGAAATTGAGCTAACTGTAACTGGTTGGTAGTGACAACTTTGTTGCTCACATCCCTGACCTTCATACTAGTGCACCGTGAATACTGTACCCCTCTAGCAAACACGTTAACAAGTTAACAGTATCAGAAAAAAAAGTTAAGTTGAGAGACCAGGGAACCTATTATAGTAAGTTCTTAATTGGATCTTCAGTTAAGGAAACGTTTTCCCTAAAATCTCTTTCTCTCTCTCTTTCTTTTTTTGTGCTTGAATCAACACCCTCAACTTATAAGAAATGACCAAAGTATTGTAGTTTTGAAAATAAATAATCTACCCAGGTATCTTGCTACTTATCACACCGGTTTGTTGTTTAAACTGCTAATGTAATTATCACTAACTATCTCTAACCTTGCTTTCTAATATAGCGAAAAATTACAGTAAGATGTGATATACTCTACCTTATCCTTATTGTCATGTGTTGTTTCCTTGAAGTGTTCTTTGTGTCACTCACACAGGTCATATCGAAAAAGCATTAGGACATTCACATGGTTAAACAAACAAACAAATAAATAAGTACATTTTCCAGTAGAAATTTTCATTTTGACAGTCTTATCTGGTATTTGATATGGCTAGTGTCTGTCTGTCTGTCTGTCTGCTACTGGATTCACTTCACTTGACTGAAAACTCATTTGATCGAAAACTCATTTGACAGAAAATAGTAGTGGCAGTGTATATGTCCTCTTCCCCACTGTGGTATGACCCTGGAGTTAGTGTATATAGTTAGGGGTGTGTGGGGGGCACAGACCCCCACATTGGGGGGTGTGGGGGCAAAGCCCCACACCTAAGTTGGTTAAACACTACTTACTGACCCTCTTAACAGGCACTGGACAATATAAAACCAAGCTAGGTGGGGGCTTCAGCCCTCCACACCCCCAAATGTGGGAGGCTGTGCCCCCCCCCCGTAACTATATATATACTAACTCCAGGGTTGCACTACAGTGGGGAAGAGGGCATATACACTGCCACTACTATTTTCTTTCAAATGAGTTTTCGATCAAATGAGCTTTCGGTCAAGTGAAGTGAATCCCTGGCACCATAGTTAGTCACATTTTATGACAATGACAGAATGAATAATTTAAATAAAATTAGTGAAGTCCATGCAACTATTGCCCACTATTCGCCACAAGTATCCATCTTAACTGAAACCTAGCTCAAGAAATCCTACCCCCAGGCTTCAATATAATAAGTCATGATAGAACCCTTAAACATGGCGGTGGTGTTGCAATACTATACAAAGATAATCTAAAACTTGAAAGTCTCAACTTTCACCCCACCAATTACTTCAAATATGGAAATACTAATCAATCACCTACAAATAAACTTCAGAAGAATATTAACATTATAGCCATCTACCTTCCCCCATGTAACAACCCATCCACCATCAAGGATTTACTAAGGTGGTGTTCTTCTACTCTGAGAAAAGAATCTATTATAATGGGTGATTTTAACTTTGACTGGAACACAATCTCCTCTTAACAACCCCTCAAATCACATTCACCTCTTTGACTTTTCCCAATTAATTCTCAACCCAACTAGGGTTGACAAACGCTCTAATAAACAATCCATTCTTGACTGGGTTCTCTTCAATTCCAGTCCAGACTCTTATCACTCAGGCGGTCTTCCCAACAGTCTAAGTGATCACCATCCAACCTATTTACTAAAACAACAATCCTCTCCCCCTAGAGAAATTATATTTAAACCTGTCCATAATAAAACTAATTTCACTCCAGAAACCTTTTCTTCACTACTCCAACAAGTCCACTGGATCCCCTAAAATATCCCCAACACGATCTAGTGGTTCAGTACTTCAGTGACAAATTCCCTTCTATTTGAAATACACTAGCTCCCCTCAGGAAAACATGCACAAAAATAAGATACACTCCCTGGCTCTCTTCAGAGACCAAAAGGCTCCTCAAAGAGAGAGACAGGGCATGGCATAATCACCGACTCTCAAAAAACCCAACTTCCCTTCAAAAATTCCAGCAACTTCATAATTTAGCAAAAACACAAATCAAACATGACAAAAAACAACACTATACAACAATCCAAAACAAGTACCATAATAACCCCTAAAAAGTCTGGAGTTCCCTTAACCAGCTCCTTAAATCTGGTCAAGCCTCCACTCCTAGTCCTAACCTAACTAACTCACCAGACAATATTGCCACTCAATTCATCAATCACTTTAATTCCATAATATCACTTGTAAAAGACAATAATAATTCACAGTTATCTCTACCCATAAATCTTGAAACCAATCCTGATTCCTTCAATCTTCAGCCCATACAAACTCACTATATCAAAAAACTCCTATCCAAACTTAAAAGCTTTTCTACTTGTCCTGATCAACTACCCAATTAATACCTTAAACTTGCTGCAGGTGCTATTTCTTATCCTATATCTATCCTTATAAACTGATCTATTACTGAGCAATATGTGCCATCTCTTTGGAAAGCATCCCATGTTATCCCTCTTCACAAACTGACTATAGACCCATTGCCATACTCTCCCCACTAGCTAAAATACTGGAAAAATGTATTCACTCACAACTTCTTAATCATCTCTTGAAAAATAACCTCCTGTCCCCCACGCAACATGGTTTCCACCCAAAACATAGAACAACAACTGCTGCAATTAGTTTCATAAATACAGTGAACCAACATAGGAACAACGGGTTACTTACTTCCTCTATATTTCTCCACTTATCTAAGGCTTCGATACAGTCTCCCACAAAAAAACTTATCCACAAGCTAGCCTTCCTTAAGCGCTCTTAATCAACCCTTTCCTGGTTCATCAGTTACTTAACTAACTGCCAACAAGCAGTTAGATGGTATAATGAACTATCTTCCTCTCTAACTATCTCTGTTGGTGTACCTCAAGGTTCTATTCTTGGTCTCCTTCTCTTCACCATATTCACAAATAGATAAACTCTGCCCCCCTTCATGCTACTTTAAATCAATATGGGGACGACTCCTCCCTCATATGCACTGCTTCATCATTACCAACTCTTCTCACTAAAACCCAACAATCCTGGACACAGAAAGATACCTTAACAATTCATAACTTATTCTTAACCCTTCTAAAACAAAACTAATGCTTTCTTCCAGTAGCAAAAACTCTATTGACCTTACTTCATTCTCTGTTTATTCATCTAATGATATCTGCATTGAGCCAGTTGAGTCCACAAAGCTACTAGGAGTCACCACAGACAAGGACCTTAAACATGATAAATATTTAGCCCTAGTCATCAAGAAAGTACAACTCAGACTTGGCTTCCTGTATAGAATAAAGCCCTTCCTAACTGATACCACTAGATACGCCATCAGTAGAACTCACCTTCTATCTGCTTTCTTACATACCTCACCCATTTTTACTAACTTAAGAAAATGCAACTTAACCAAACTAGAATCCTGTTACTATAAAGTAGCCAGATTCACCTCCAGCCACCCTGCAAGAACCCATCACTACACTTTACTATACAAACTAAACTGGCTGGAACTTCCCAACCTGTTAACCTATTACCAGCTAGTACTAACTCATTCTACTGTGCTTCACCCTGATAACTGTCCAGCTATTAGCAAACTAGTTCTGGCTTATTCTAGCAGCAGGTCTTTAAGGTCTTTTAACAAATTGCTTTTGAAGGTCAGAAGTTGAGTAACACTTATTCCCTATACTCACACAAAGTTGTCGAAGCTTGAATGATATAACTCAACATACACTCAACATAGGTTCATAGGTAGGTACTAGGCTATTGGCCCAAGGGCCTAAGTAAGCCTAGCCAACAAGGTTCCCTGGCTTATGCCACCCAAGAAAGTTATTTTCCTGTGACCCTGTCGAGCAGATCCACAGAAGTGTTCCCCTGGGTGTATTTCCTGTTTCCCATCCACTTATCAAGATTTTTGTTGAAGAGTGCTAATGAGGAACTTTGCTTGACATAGATGGGTAGCTTGTTCCAGAGTATGAGAAGTCTCTGGGACAGGAATCTATCCCTCCAGCATGCCCTGTTTATTATGGTTACAAGGTTTAGGTCCCTAGAGTGTGTAGCTCAGAGGGATTGGGATTTCTTTAGGTGTAGCATGTCCAACAGCTCTGGGTTTGACATAGCTTTATATGTTAGGCAGAGATCATCTCAGAGTAGGCGATATGCTATGGAGTAAAGTTGGAGTTTTTTGAGATGGTTAGTGTAGGGCATCTGTTTGAGTCCAGTAATCCTCTTTGTGAGGAATTTCTGATGCCTTTCCAGCTGCTGCAGATGTCTTGTGAGGTACATTCCAAAAGGGGCATTGTACTCTATAATGGGTCTAATGAGTGTCCACTGTGGCGATGTAATTATCAAAGGAGAGACTACTGTCCACCTGGGTCCCCAGGTCTGTTATCACACATTCGGAGTTAAGTAGACTGACACTTATGTGGTACTTCATGGGTACAGAGTTTTTACCAAAGAGGATGACAAAGCACTTTTTGGCATTGAGCTTGAGGCAATGGCTCTGACACCAGACATCTGTTTCAGTGAGGCCCTTCTGTAGGATGTCCACATCATTTGGGGACTCAACTATGGCTCCTAGTTTGCAGTCATCTGCAAACTTCATTAGCCAAAGGCCTTCTGTGTTAGCCTGTATGTCAGAGAAGTAGATACCAAAATAGGAGAGGTCCCAGGACTGAACCCTGTGGTACTCCACTTGTTACTGGTTTGAAGTCAGCGACTTTTACAGTGTGGGTTCGGTCAGTGAGCCAGTTGGCAACCCATCTTGTTACGTAGGGATTTATACCTAGTTTAGTGAGTTTAGCTATCATTCCAGAATGGGGGATGGTGTTGAAAGCCTTGGCGAGGTTAAGATAGGCTGTGTGAACCACCTTACCCTCGTCTACAGCTTTGGTGACTGCCTCAAAGAAGTCGATCAGGTTCAGGAGGCATGATCTGACTTTCCTAAACCCGAACTGGGTGGGGTCCAGAGTTTGGAGGTTACCAATGTCTTTGTTTACGAGTTCCATGATGATACATTCCATGGCCTTATAGACCAGGTTCTTCAGGCTAATAGGGTGATAGTTCTCGGGATCAGTGGTGGCTCCCCCTTTGTGGAGTGGGATAACAGTTGCTGTGCACCATTCAGTGGGCACAAAGCCTGATGTAAGACTATGATTGAATATGGTGCTTAGGTGGGGAGCCAGTTCGTTTTGAAGTTTGCGTAAAATGCAGCCTGGGATGTTGTCCGGTCCCATGGATTCTTTGTTTTTGGCTTTAGAGAGTGCAGCTTTTATCTGTGTAGTTGTGATTACAGGGACTCTGCATTCTTCCTGTATAGTTATGAGCCCTTTAGGGGGTGAGAGGGGTGGTAAAGTTAGCACTGAACCTAACTGCCAGGATGTTGGCAATATCAGTTGGTTCTGTAATTTTCATGTTGTGCTGTAACTCAGAGCAGATCTGGGTGTTGCCATTGAGGTTCTTGACATAGCTATAGGATGCTTTGTGGATGTCCCTAGAATCCGTGGCGATTTTGTTTTTGTAGCTAGCTTTGGAGGATCTTATAAGGGATCTCAGCTTCTTACTGAGGCTGACCAGGAAACTCCTCCACTCATGGGATTTTACTCTCTTTTGCAACAGTTTCTTCCTTCTCTTCTGTTTGGGATAGCATGATCCATGCACTCGTGTAAGTGCTTATAGAGCGCATCTGTGTAGGATTCAGCAGTTGTAACTGTATTGCCCATCTGCATGGATGTCATGAAGTTCGCCACTTCTGTCTTAAGATGCATGAAGTTGGCTTTGGAGAAATTTTTTACCATGATTTCCTTAATGGGGGGTGGGGGCAGGATGTGGATATCTATGGTGATTAGCTTATGGTCGGATCTGACCAACGAGGAGTTGACTTCAGGTGTGGAACACAGGTCACTCATGTTGGTAATGACTAGGTCTAGGATATTGTTGCCCCTGGTGGGGGTGTGGATACATTTATCCAGGGCATTGAAATTTATGAATTCCAGAAAGCGCTGAGTGAAGGAGTTGGTACATGAGTAGTTTTCCCAGTTAATGGTGGGGTAGCTGAAATCACCTACTATTAGGGTGTTTAGTTGAACCCTAATATTTTCCAGTATATCAAGAAATGAGGAGTGGGAAGCCTGGGGCATGGTGAGGGATCTGTAGCAAGCTACAATTTGGATTGCAGTTTTGCCCAAAGTTAGTTGCACTTGGATAACCTTGGATGCATTATGCTGAGCAACTAGCCTGGAGGTGTGGATATCCTTAATGAATATGGACACACCTCTGCCTTTGGTGTTCTGGTCCAGGTTAGATGGCTGAAAAGTGTGGTATGAGTTATAGCCTGGTAATGCTGGGGTGCTCTCTGGATTCTTGAACCAGGTCTCAGTCACTGCACAGATATCAATGTTCTCCATTTTAAGGAGTGCCTCGAGGGAGTGCATTCTGAGATTTAGACTTCTAGCATTGAGTAGCATTACCCTCAGTTTTTGCTTTCCTGTTCATGCTACGGTGGTGAATTTGTCATTTGAACCTTGCCTAAAAAAGACACTGTAAGGGCAGCAAAAGCCTTAGCCAGTGTCCGGAATCCCAGGGGTGACAGGCGCAGGCCATCTCTGGCACAGCATCATGGTCTGTTGACTATGTCCTCCCAGGCAGATAGATACTGGATCCCCTTAGAATGACACCAGAGGTTTAGCCAATTGTTGAAGTCAATCATTTTGTCCTTGTACTTCGGTATCATTCTAGGCGATAGCAAGATGCTACTCAGGGTTAGGGTCTTACCTGCCTGGGCTACATGATCAGAGAGCTCTTCCATGTCCCTTTTCATGTAGTCCAGAGAGGTACGTCTCAGGTCATTCATACCAACATGGACAATGACAGAGTTCTTGTTGTGGAATGACCTGAGTGCGTGGGTTATGTGGCGGATCCTGGCACCCGACAGGCAGCTGACAGTAACCTTCTCCTTGTTTAGCCTAGTGAGTGGGACATCAGTGTGCCTGATAGAATCACTAGTATGTTGGGTGCGTTGTTTTGCCTTATGGGCTGTGGTTGAGTGGCACACTGAGTCTGTGGGCTATGTGTCATTTGGGTTGTGTTGGCGGCTGGAGGTTGCTTGCGTTTCTGCTTTGGAGGTCTCTGTTGCTTGAGCAGATTATTATTGATAGCCTCCGTGAATGTTTTTGTGTTTCTATGTGTGGATTTTGGTGGTGTAGGTTTAGTGGGACTATGTGAAGAGTGTGATGTAGTGCAAGTGTTTATCTTCTCCTCTTGACTGTCAAGTTCAGTCTTGCAATACTTCTAAATGTAAACAACTACTAAGGGAACAGCTGAAGAACACTTCGGTCTGCTCCTGCACTAGACTTGATTAATAATTTTACATATACCTGTTGTGCATCAGTGTGTGTGATATACTTTTAAGAAGTTTTCCAGTGAGTCAGTACACGTATGTAAGTACAGAGCACGTGGAAGCTAGTGTGCCATTTAGAGTGAGCAGCCAGAGTGTGAGCATGCAAGTATGTAGACGGTTAATTAGATAGTTTAAGTTCAATGTTCTTGTTATCCATCTTGATGTGTTTCAATTCAATGTTTGTTTGTGACTTTCGGCTTTTCCCGGTTAGGGGTCGCCACAGCGGAACTCCGGTCCACTAATGATTGGCAGTTGATTTTTTACGTACCGGCTTGCCAGGCCTGACGCACAACCTTCAACAAAGGTACACCCATTCACGCATGTCTCCACGCAGAAGACGCTCTAGCTGAGAATTGAACTGTGAGGCGACAATGCTACCGCAGCACCACCACCGTGGATTATTCAATAAACTACTTAAAAGAACACCCAAGTCTCTACATCTTCTTAATGTATATAAGAAGAGCGACATGGTGTCAGAATGGGATCCAGGGTCACAACGTCAAAGAAATAAACTCTCTGCAAGTAGGACCCAGGTGCAAGGCAGGAAACAGCATAAGTAGACAAAATTTCCAGCACCAAATGCAGTGTAAATCAATGAAATGAAGCTATTAAGTTAAATACATAAGTATTTATTAGATATAACAAACAACCTAGACCGGTTTCAGCCAACAGACTTTCTTCAGTGGGAAATGAACATAATAGCAGATAAGCAGTGACACACATATATATATTGAGTCATCCAATAGGATTCTTCCCAAAGTGATCTTCCCAACATTCAAATTGTTTCCTGTATGGAAAATGAAAAGGTAATATAAAAGTTATACTAAAAATCAACCACACAGTTACTGTCCATTGTGATTAATAAAAATTAAAATAAACATATAATATTCTTATAAGTTATCATTGCAAAATGCTCGAAGTTCCATAATTATATTTATGGTTGACCTATCCAGATCGAAACTGAACATCAACCTCTTGCTACTATTTTGAGAAAGCCTATACATACAGATGCAGCTAGACGTATGAGGTATGATGCTCAAATTGCAAAACTACAATTTCAGTCTTGTTTACACAAAAGGCAAACTTCTTTATCTTGCTGATACTTTATCCAGCTTGCCCAGAAAAAACACAGAACAGCATAACAATGAGCAGCTTGATTTGGAAGTCATGGAAATGAGAATTTTTTTCTTCCACACATCTTGATGAGCTCAGAACTCACACAGCTTCAGATACAATTCTTCAGAAGATCAACCACTTTATCAGCTGAGGATGACCTTCAAAGCAATATTGTTTACCAGTAGAAGTGCAACCATATTTTCCATACAAAGATGAGATTTTGCCATACAATGGTATCATCATGAAAGGTTCTAAAGTGATTGTTCCGAAGTCCTTGCAACAAGACTACATTAATATCTTGCATTGTGGCAACCCAGGAACTGATTCTACCAAAAGAAGGGTGAGACATCTAGAATTTTGGCCTTCTATGTCAAGAGATATCGAGAAAATACCTTCATCTTATTCAGTTTGTAATAGTACAAAATTGCATCCACAGAAAGAACCACTTCAGTTAAGCCAGATTCCTGAACTACCTTGGTCGGCAGTAGCCAAAGATATCTTTGAGTGGAATAGTCAACATTACTTGGTGTTAAGTATGAAAGTCAACGGGCACAAAGGTTCCAAACACAGCAATCCTTTATTGAGAGTAAACAAACAAGGTAAGCGCTTTCACGGATCATTCTCCGCTTCATCAGACCATCATATATTACGTACAATCACTGGCAAACTATTTAAATGTTAAACAACCAATCAAAGAGGAGTACGAAAGAAAAAAATAAAATAATAAACACATTCAAGCATGCACTAAAATTACTTGGTGTTAGTAGACTCAAATTGGTTTGAGACTGACCTACTTCCCAACCTAACTTCCAGTACTATCATTACTAAGTTGAAGCAACATTTTTCTGTCCATGGTAGTCCGCACAGAGTTATTTTGGACAATGGTGTACAGTTTACAAGTTGACAGTTCAACAGATTTGCAGAAGCATGGGACTTTGTTCATATTACGAAGACTCCTGAATACCCTCAGTCAAATGGCTTGGCTGAAAGTGCAGTTCAAAGTGCAAAACAGTTGTTAGAGGTATCCAGTCATAACAATACTGATGTTTTTCTCAACTTGTTAAACCTCAGAAACATTCCTTGTGCTAAACGTCTTGGTTCACTTGCCCAGAGACGTATGTTGAGACAAACTAGAATAACACTACCAATCAGCAGTAATTTGTTGGTTCCATGTGCTAAAAACAGCAAAACCCCAACTGTTGAAAAAGCATTTGTCCCAGACGTCTTACTACAATAAAACCAGCAAACCACTCAGTTCACTGAAAAAAGGGGAGATAGTGAGGATGCAGATGTCAAAATGTTTTGATTGCATTGGATTTGAGAAAAGTTTGTGTCAAGAGCCCAGATCATACATTGTGGAATCACAAAGAATGGAGTTCAGATGAAATTGGAAGCATTTGTTGCCAGTGCCCGAACCAGTGTTACAGCATCTTGCCTGTGACAAAGAATCTAGTTCTCAGAGTGACTTGTCCAATGTTCCTGTTCTAGAGAACATTCCATCAGAAATCCCCATTCCTGAGAAAATCCCTGAAACTCCTCAAGTAGTACATTCCTCAGTGACTATTCCTGTTGCTAAACCCAGTCCTGTTATGTCACAAGATCAGGTCACATCCTGAAACCTACTTCCAGATACACAGCAACCTGGACATGACTGTCATTTTTATTAGTGTCTGTATAATTGCATGCCTATTGAAATGTTATTGTTTATATGAGACAGCTCAGTAAAGAGGGAGGATGTCGATCAGTGTGTGTGATATACCTTTAAGAAGCTTTCCAGTCAGTCAGCACATGCATCTAAGTACTGAACACGTGCAAGCAAAAGTTGCATTTAGAGTGAATAGCTAGAGTGTGAAGATGCAAGTATGTAGTCAGTCAGTTAGTTTGTTTAAGTTCAATATTCTTGCTATCCATCCTGATGTGTTTGTATTCAGTAAACTACTTAAAAGAACACCCAAGCATCAACATCTTCTTAATGTATGTAAGAAGAGCAAAACCTGGACTAGCTCTCCCCTTTCACCTGCTCTTTTCCCTTTTCTATATCAAGTATTTCCTTCCCCTTCCTCCTTCTTCTCCCTCTAAGCTGCTGGTGTCAGTCTTTCTTTGCTTGTCAATACCATTTCTCACCCTTAGCTTTTTCTTTCATTTATTTGGTCCCAAAAGTTTATTACATTTCACTATACCAAAACAAATTATTTAACCTTGCTATTCCTTGTATTTCTACACAAGTACTAGATGCATTTTTTATTGTAGATTTTATGTATTATGCTATTTCTTGTATTTCTACATATGTATTATATGCATTTTTATTGTAGATTTTATGTATTTTAAGTTTTTATATTGTGCACCATATATATTCCTCAAACTGTCTTCTGTACAAGTACAGCATTGTATCTGTGGAGCTTTTCTCCCTGGGCCTTGGCTGAAAACGGGCCAGCTTAGGCTCAGTCAGACTCTCCCGATAAACAAATGGAAATAAATAAATAATAAATAATGGTATTTTCTTTGCACCTTCTTCCTAAACAAGGAAGACTATTTAAAAAGCTAGCAACTGTTATTTCAGTGGCCTTGACCTACATAACCCCACAATGACAGCTTGACGATTATAAGGGAATACTTAGGTCAAGGTCATTCAAATAACAGTTGTTGTTTTTTAACAAGAGCTTTTACACTTGAAATAATTATTTCCATTTTTAGTGTATTTTTATAATGTAGTTACCTTATAGCTTGCTTTATGCTTGAAGTACCGTTTAACTTATGTATGCATTATTAATGCTCTGGTGTACTTATGATGTCCACTAATTAAGTACAGAGAAAACAAAAGAAATTATTTACTGTAGATTTAATCTGAGATGTTTGGGGTCAACCTTTTTATTTTATTTTCCTGTGATTAAAAGTCTATTACTCCATTTCAGCATTTTTATTAGTTTTGCTTTTTCAATAGACATTACTGAAGTCAGGAATTTATCTTTCCATGTCTCCACTGACCAGTAGGGTAGTAATAAAAATATTCAGTCATAACAAGAGTCACTGCTAGCATATGTGTATGCATGTGTGTTCATGTGTGCATATTCCCATGTTTATGTGTGGGAGAGTTAAAGAAAATTTTAAGGAAACTTAAGCTGTATATTAAATAGTACCTGTTGCTTATCCAGTATTCATTGTTAAAGTCTATTTGTGATTTTGTTAGTAAAATACAACAGCAGAGTTCTGAACAGAGTATTATTTGTTTTGACAGGAAGTGATGGGTCATTCACTATAAACAGCACATCTGGAGCTATTATTGTACAAGATCACACAAGTCAGCTGAAAAAGGATGTCTACCAACTTCAAATCCAGGTATTGTATGAGTAACATTAAACACTACCACACTACCTCCTAAAAATAATTTGTGTTACATTAAGTGCATAAATCTTACATAAAGGGATTATGTGTGTCATCACAGAATCATAGAAAGTACAAAACAGATGGGCTATGTGGTCATTTAGCCCTTGCCAGTACGCACCCTTAGATATTTTCTCCTTTTTCAAGGAGAGATTAGCCAGTTATACCCGAGGTGAATTTATGAAAACCCATCCAATTGTCTAATTCCTTCTTAAAGGAAGACAGCATGTCACATTGCTTGAACTGTGAAAAAAATTTATTCCAAAGAAGGGGACTGGTCACTCCATGACAAATCTCTCTCTCCACCGTGATTTGATTATTTGCTGAAGCAAATTCATATCTCTGGTTCTGCTGTTGTCAAGACTATCTGATTTGTGGATAAATAAGAGGTCTCAGAATACTGGATCCCTAATGTCCCCCAAAACAAGTCACCCCTATGGAGTCTGCAGGACACCAGATAGATGGACAAAGACTCCAGCCTGTCTTGATAGATCAGGTCCTTTAGTCCCATAATATTTTTTTGTCAGGAATCTTCAAGGTCTCTCTGTCTGCTTGATGTGTTTAGTAAGATATATCCCAAAGGTGGTATTGCATTCTATGATGAACCTGATCAGTGCAGAATATGGAAGGGTTAGGACTTCTTTGGACTTAGAGGAAATACTCTTTGTTATCAGCGGAGCCAAACTGCTGTATTTCCTGATAAATGTTGCAGTGTGATGGTCAAAGAACAGAGAGTTTTCTATACATGTTCCAAGGTGTCTTGCACTATCTTCATTTTTGTGTGTAGTATTTTCTATACTCTAAGCTGGGTAGAGGGCTCATTTGTCAGCCTATTTTCAGTTCATCAGCTATTAACAAAGTATATGTTCAGTTTGTAGCTTCTGCATGTCAGAAAGGGATTCAAGTATAACATCTGGTTTACATTCATTGGCAAACCTGGTGGCAGACGGACAGGCAGACACCAGTTATACCAAATACCAGAGTTCCTAAGTTTTCAATTGGAGATCAGAGAAGTATAGGCAGAATTACAAAGGTGTCAATATGGAATCATGTGGTATTCCAGTGTTTTTTTTCATGCTGTATGAGGACATGCCTGCTACCCTCACACTTTGGGTTCCATCCCTCAGCCAATTTGCTATCCATCTAGTTAAATAGGGATTGATTTGTAGAGCATTTCCATGTTGGTAATGTTGGCATGTGGTACTGTATCAAATGCACTGGCAAGATCTAAGTATGCTGTTTGGACAACATGACTACAGTTTACAGCTTACATTACCCTCTCAAAAAAAATTACCAGAGTCATTAGACAGGCTCTACCCTTAACAAAGCCAAACTACTTGGGGGGGGGGGTCAAGTCTTATAATTTTATATTGTAATTTATTATGTCTGTTATGACCACTTCTGGGGCCTTGCTGATGGTTCTTTAATTCCTGGACTCCATGATGGGGGTGGGGGGTCCTTTGTTTTGAATCATTACAAATGCTGTGTGTGAGTCTGCTAGCCCAGCTAGCTGGAATTTTGTAAATAATTCTATGTCATTTGTGAATATTAATATGATTCGTATGGTTGTCTTACAAATGTAAGAAAACTATATGTTATGTGGATATTAAACTACTGGTGCAGAAGTGTGTGTTGAACTGTATGTTATGTACTGAGCTTCACAAATGTAACCACAGTGCATCCTACTTGAAAAGAACAGAAATGAATATAAACTATGTGCCTATGCAAATGTATGTTTTGATGGTAGAGGCTGGAACATACAGAGTTAACTTGCAAACCCTCAAGAGAAGCAAAGAGTTTACGACTGTGTTTATCTCAGTTTCAAGGAGACATGATGTCTACAGCTAGAGGTTTTTTTCTATTGTCTGGAAACAGAAATAATTACAGGTTTCAAATGTAAACATGTTTAACTGTTTTACGACTTCAGGTTCTAGGCAAACTTCTGAGTGATAAGTATTTTTCACAGGGAAATGTTAAATTCTGTTGGTATCTGTTAGCCTAGGAACTGAAGACAAGTGACAAATTGTGATGTCATCCTGGCTAACCCAGCAGTAATGTTGATATTAATTTGGGAACTCTCTCAGAGACTGTGTATTTTGTATCTTGTCTTTGGACCTGAAAACATCCATTTAGCACTTCTCATCTATATTTGCCTTGCTCTGTATGTAAGATTTAGGTATAGTATTTCTTATAGAGATAGATAGGAATATAGTAAAGATTAGTTTAGATGTTTCTGTATTTATTTGAGACTGTTCTGCAATGTTGTTTTAAAATATTTCCTGTGATTCTGAACTTTGAAGTGACTATGTCTGTTATTGAGTATTGTCTTGTTCTTTTATTATTATTTATTATTAAATATATTTAAACCTCTTAATTGTGGCTGGTTTGTTTAGAGATATTTAAGCTCTTAGTGTACTAGCATATGTATTTTGTGACACTCTATGGGCCACTCCAATAGCCTTGCTGTTGGTCACACTTACCATATGGATAATAGTAACATCACACAGTAGGATTAGCCACCCTTTGGGAAGGGCCTTAAAGTAGTTGATAAGAGGTTCTGGTGGCAGTGCTAACTACCTTATGGTCTGGGCAAAAGGGGACATAGCTAGTAAACCTGTGCCAGCCTTTCCCAGGTGTGTGTTTGTGCATAAATCAAATCCCAGAAGTGTGTGTGTGTGTGTGTGTGTGTGTGTGTGTGTGTGTGTGTGTGTGTGTGTGTGTGTGTCAGCTACTTGGGCAGGGGCACGAAGCACTGGTTGGACAGAGAAAGTGCTGGGAGGACTTGGCTTGGAACCCTGGCTAAGGACTCAACTCTATAGCTGTGCCAGTAGGGGAGTTTTATTGGGGATCTGGAGAAAGAGACAGAAACCAGCCACAGACTATGATCTCTGTGTGCTTTTTAAGAGAAATTGTACTTTACTGTGTGTGTACTTGCCATCTTCCCAATGTGCACGTCCCTCACTGGTGCTAGTGGTGAGGATTGAGACTCCTTGATTACTGGGCCAGTTCTGGGGTGTCATACTATGCAACAAACCATGGGGACAAAGCCAGTGGATAAACTCAGGTTGAATAGGTGTTGGAGTGTGTCCACCAGCACATGTTTAGTGATATTTATCAGGCAGCCTGGTATGTAATCAGGTCCCATACAGGATGTACTTTTTGTTTTGGAAAGTACTTTTAACAATTGTTCTTTTATAATGATAGATTTTTTTTTCTTATGCAGTCAGTCTAAGTGATGCAAACTTTTCAATTCCATTCTTATTACTTTATTGCTTAATATTAATTTTTAAGCAGTTTGTATCATGTTTAGTCATTGGTGATCAAATTGTCATTGGTCATTACAGATACATTTCTTTTATTTTACTTTTGACTATTTATGAAAATATGGCAGAAACATGAAAACTAAAAAAGTTATAAATATGTGTTGTAAAATTATTTAAAACAGCAAAGAATAAATGTAATGTAAATTGAAAAAAGGGAAGGGACAAAATAACTCCAAGGGTCCTAAGAAAGGAGAGAAAAGTAGAAGTTATAGTAAATATGGGGGGAAAAAAGAAAATGTTGTGTCTTGTCAAACTAAAAATAAAGGTAATTAGCATATAAATATGTTCTAGAAATGGAAATGTAGGTCCTGTAGTAATCATTCTGACCAAGACAATTTTGAATTGTTGATTCCCAAACAACTCCTGTGAATGGATAAATAATATATGTCATGATTCATAGGCCACTGTTAAATGTCATGTTTTCTTAATAATCTCTGCCACTAAAAATCTGCAGGCAAGTCTACCAACAGAGAGCTTAGCTGACAGCTGGCGTCCAGGATCATAAACAGATGCAATTTTAAGAAAAAAATACCTGTTGTGCAGGGAAGCATGTAGTGTGAGTACAGTTCCATATTTAATATTTAAGTTTTCTTTAAATGCAACACTTTTGGATTTGATAAAAATACATCAGTTGTTGAAATGTATTTATTTCTGAGGCATATCTAAGTTAGAAATAGAAATGATAGAAACATAATTATTAAATTTGCAAAATAAGTATGCCCATGTATAATACTGTAGATGTGGATTAGTAAGTTTAAGTGTAATTTTAAGTTTAATAATTGTTTGTGTATCCAAAGAATATAAATGCTTGAATTTAGTGCTCTCAGGATTTTAAGTCAAGATACATGCAATGTACAAAATAACCTAAAATCAGGTCACATGTCATAGCCTGTTGGAGATAGGATTCAAAAAGGCTTTTCATGCTGGGGAATTCTTAACTCTGACATTTTCTCCATTGCAGTAACTGGTTCTGATTCAGAGACTGCTCTACCTCAGAGGTTTTCCCCTCAATGGGGTCTCAGCATGAAGGGAGAGCTTGCAAGCAGAGCTGCATACTAATGCATCAGTCAGTGCTAATGCTAATTAAGTACTCTTCCCCTGGCTACATCCCACACTCCTGATTTGCTCAGCTATTGATTCAGAGAATTGTTTGGCTGAGTAAAATTTTAGGCCTCATGGCTGGCTGCATACTATTCCAAGATGTTGCACTTTTTCTTTTTTTTCTTTTAAGTGCTTTTCTTCTTTTCACTGTTTAAATCCCCTAAAATAACCCAACTGAACAAACATGCAGTACTAAAAGGCAAGGTGCAGTGCATGAATATGGCAGGCCTTGAGCAGCATTAACATGCCTCAAAGCATGCCTATTTCTTCACATTTGAGTTTTTCATGTTTATTTGCAGTTATCATGATGCATGCCTCTTAAACTATTTTTTTTCTGGGAGCAAATGGGAGAAAACAAGGTACACTGAGTGATTGCGAGCAGGCATGAGTGGTGTTATCATCATGGCATATGTCACTTATCCCTTCTTTGTAAGAGCAAATGGGAAAAGTTGAACTCTGAAACGAGACTTGACAGGGACTTGATGGAAGCTTTTAAATGGTGTGTAAAGTAAAAACAAATGGAGATGTAGAAAGTTTTTGCAAAGTGTGTGTGTGTGTGTGTGTGTGTGTGTGTGTGTGTGTGTGTGTGTGTGTGTGAGTGCGTCCCTTCTCCTGCATTGTTCACAAAGCCACTCAGACTTGCTCCTAAACTAGCCCTGGGATTGTGTTTAATTACTAATTTAAATCCACTGTAATTTACATTATTTTTTAAATGAAGTGATATACAAAACAAAAATTTAACTAATAAGCTATGTACTTGATATTTGAATAGTGTGGAGCTTGAGTGTACTTTGGAAATGTGACAAATTAGAGTAGTTTATCTTAAATCCTATTATTTCATGAACTGAGAAAAAATTATAAAAATTATATTAACTTTCACTTTTGTCATGCATAGTTAAAATACATAAATAATAAATCATTCATGTATGAAATTAATATGCATGTTGTACTGTCTATCATTTTACATTGAAGAACAGCATCTAAAAGTAGCATTTTTTTTTATATCCAAAATAAATAGTATTAAGCAATAACACATGAGTGCATATGGGTATATCAGGCTTTACCCATGGTTCGCATGGTTTGATCACAAGGGCAAAATTAAAGTGATTATACAAAGCCAGCCATGGGTAAATCCTGATATACCCACACCCACAAGTGGGTTATTGCTATTATACAATGACATTATTAAAGAAAGAAATTGCTTACCTTTCTTAAGTAATGTCTTTCTATAACAGCGCTGTTGTGTTCTTACTTGTTTACTGATGCATTGTGCATGTGTATGAGAAGTGCAACCCATATTTGCACAGTACAGGAGAAGTAATGGAGAAAAAATAATCTTAGTTGCTGTTTTTTTTTTTTCCTGTTGAGATTTTATGAGAGACAGTGCAAAAATAGAAGGAAACTCAGGTGCGTTTCTATGTCCTTATTATTGAGAACATATTTGATTTTTCTTCTGCTTTGCACTGTCTCTCAGCATATTCCAGCAGAAAGTCCAGATGCTCAATGGTTCTTCAGTGGCTGGACTTAATTCTGTTGATGTATGTTCAATTTACAACTGATAAGCTGGCTGGGCTGTCCAATCAGCATGATTGTTTTTGAATACAAATGAGCCATCATGCTGTTGTGAAGCCATAATGCCACAGGCCATAGTTGAAAATGGTTGAAGGACTAGACAAGCCATGTCGTTAGCAACACTGAAAAAGATAAACAAACAAACAAATAAATAAATAAAGGAGAGGAAGGCTGTATCATTTGAGAAAACATACCGTATAAAGAACTGGAAAATAAAGTGAATCTGGATTTGACAAAGTCAACAACCTTGAATTTAAGAGACAAAACAATCGAAGAGGATAGGGAGATATTAATGAAGATGAACTTTGAAGATATCAGCAAACAAGTTAGGAATAAACTAGAGAAAAGGAAGTATGAGAAGGGAGATTATAAGCAAAAAAAATGTAATCATGATTGGGGACTGAGTTAGTGGAGATTATAGGGGGCAATGTTACAGCAAACAACTCAAATACAGCAAGAACTAAGCTGGTTCCCAAATGTGGACATGATTAGGAAGGGGCAAATATATTGCTCATCAAGTGAGGTAGTTATATGTGTATTGTTATGTGTGAAAGAAGATGAAGGAGTGATGTATATTTTAAAGGGGGTGAAAGCATTCATCTTCTCTGATAATCTAATATGTTTTGTGTTATGACATACAGTTTTAGCTGTGTTTGAGAATCAAATAAATAACTTGGAAGCTTCAATTCTAATTGAGTGAAATGATCTACCTCATTGGTAATAATACAGAAGCTTTTTAACTCTATGGATGATTGATTAAGGAAACAAGTACATTAAAAGTTCTGCAGAGTAGGGGAAATAAGCTGAAAGTTTAAGATTAAGACATAGAGTTAAAAACAGGGAGGGTGGATGAGTCAATGAGTTACTATTTCCTGAAATCAGAATCTATTCTACCCTAAGCCTCTCAAGAAATTATAATTATGGAATACCTTATAAGTTAAAAAGAGTGTTATTTCAGAAGGTATCCCAAATTAAGTATAACATAAACCTTACTTTAGGCCAACAGGTCATGCATTAGGTGTCATGTTGATATAGTGCATACTGATTTACTATCATAATCACGAAACCACTTCCATCGAGTGGTCACGATGTTGAACTAAAATATTGAAAATCACAACATCGAACAGGCACAGCACCAAAACTGGTAATATCAACCCATCCAAATTTGACAAAGTTGACATTACCCAGCATACCTTCCCCTCCCAGTCAATACCAACAAACATTTTCCCCATGTGGGGGGCTGCACCCCTCACAACCCCTGATAATTATATATACAAACTCCGAGATCACACTACAGTGAGGAAATGACTACATTTCCCGATCCCCACTGTACCGCGATCCCAATGCAGACTGTTGACCTCACAATAGTGAATGCACACTAGCATTCGCTGTTGTAACGTCGACCATTTTTGGTTCGGCCTTCCGTGAACTTAGAAACTTGCCTTTCAACTATCCCAGTTTGACAGAATGCCATCCAACAACATGATAATAAACCTGTATACCACATGTGTCTTTCCTCAATTGCAAGTGGCTGTGCCACAGTTAGATGATCTGGACATATATTGGACAGACAGGTCCCAAAACAATGGGAGAGAAGGAGAGGTGTCATATTGACTATTGAATCTATTACAGTGAAATAATTTGGAGACTGATAATTCACTATATATTGTCTCATTGAACATTGCTTGAAGTCCCCTGACATTATAGTTATCAAAGAAACCTGATTTACAGATAAGGATCATATAAGAATTCAAAATTATGACACATTTGCAGTGACAGCTGTTAAAAAATAGAAATATGGGAGACCTAGTGGGCAGCTAATCAAATTAATAAATGCTCTAGGGTTTAAGAAATTGGTTGGTCATTAGGTTGAAGGGAAATAAAGGTCCTTTGGTATATATTCAATATTCTGAAAATCAGTACTGCAACCAAAATACTATAATCTAGCCATCTAACTTTTATAAAAATTCCAGTATATGTTTATTTACTTCTGAATTACTTTTAAACAAGCAGGAACTTGCAAGATCCTACCACTTTCCTGAAATTTGGAGTAAAGGATACCGACCTGTGAATGCATGTAAGAGTCATAATTAACAACTCTTTTTTTTTTCAAACACCTTTATTGAATTACCACTTGTGACATATGCAATTTTGCATTCATATAAAAGTAATCAAACTATATCAACATAAACATTATGCTTCATAAATATTGCTACATATCATATAACCTAAGCAATATTACATAAATTATTCATTATTAAATTATTTCTTTTTTAAACAAGAAACATCTTCATTAAACCATCACTTATACATAGGCAAACATACATTTATATAAATGAAAACAAACCACACAGACACACTCCTAATCGCAAGCATTTTACATCACAAACCATACTGACACACTCCTACAGTCCCAGTAGCAAACATTATACATCACTTATAATCTATCCAATCTTTCAAACTCAAAAATTACATAGCTCATTTAAGTCCTGCTGCCTTTTAGGTCTCATTCCTTCCTTTTATGTATTATTTCCACAATTCCCATGTTTCTTATGTAGTTTGCTGTTACGCTTTTCTAAATATATCAATTCAAGTTGTTTTATCTCTGTTACTATATTCACTACTTCCAGTATAGTTGGTTTAGATTCTGAATTCCATTTTGTAGTAATTGCTTTTTTGGCAGCCACCATTATTAGATACAAGAAGGCCTTACCATGTCTAGGTAATTCCAATTCTGTATCATAGCTCAGAAAAATTATCTCCCTCATCAGACCATTCTGTCAACCCAGCATGTCTGACAGTGCAGGGAAACCTTAAACTCCGCTAACTCACCCCACTCCCAGAAAATATGATCCCAATTACCACTTTCTTCCCCTTCACACCTCCAACATTTTCTGTCTAACTGAGGAAAAATTCTCTGGAGTCTACTTGGGATATAAAAATATCTATGTAAAGATTTCCAGACAAAAATCCTAGATTTTGTTGCATATTTGGGAGGCATTGATATATATCCTCCCATTGTTTCTTTGTGAATTGCTTATCCAATCTCTCTTCCCAATCCTTTCTTATCTCATCTGATTGATTCTTATAGTTACTGTGCAATGTTTTATATGCTCTACTAATTATTCCTTTTTTAATGACAGCTTCTGTTCTAGATTCTATTAAAAACTCTACCAGTGCTGGCCTTTTGTTTAGTAGCCACTATTTCTTTCTCTTTGCCTATACTCACAATCAACAACTTTTTATTCCTCAGTAGTGTTGTCATTCATACCTCTCAACATCAAATTTTTCTTCTGTTCAGACAGACAGCAAACTGTGCTAAAGGTATTGTTTTATTTTAGACTAAGCCTTGTTCCAGAAGGATAACAAGTTGTATAGCCATCAGATTCCCAGTCTTGCCTGGGACATATTTTGCTAAATTAAAATAACAATAGAAAACTGCCCAATTAAAATTGTGCTTTTTTATTCAGTTAACAAAAGGACAAGCAAGAAATTATAACAGTATGGCATTTTAGGGCTTGTTAATGTGCATTCCCCCACCTGGTGTTGATTACATGTATCTTTCCTCAAGGATTGCACAGCCTTACTTAAGTACCTTTAGTGTTAAATCGGCATTAAAATCATTAACAAATTTCAAACAAAAATGGATCTGCCATTGCTCTCATCCTCCCTGAATATAGCCATCTAACTTATTGTACCTCCTTCCTTCCACCCTCCCTGCCTCCTACTTATCTCTTCACTCTCCCTTATCCTACTCCTTCCTTCTTCCTTCCTTCTATTATCCCTACACTTCCCTTTTCCTTACCTTCTCCGTAATAACCTCTTCATACATGGTTACTCCTTCAGTTCTTAATCATTTGTTTTTCATTCCTGCTGTTCCTTTTCGTTTTGACTTTGTTAATGTACAGTACGTAGAGTCTAGTGTAGAATTATCATTTTAAATTTTTTAAATTTGTTTATATAACTTAGCTTATTATTACTACTGTATTATTATGGAGATTTTCTCCCCGGGACTCTGCTGAAAACACGGCTCTGGGTCAGTCAGACATTCCCAGTCAAAAAATGTAAAATAAATAAATAAAAATTAAACAAAAGGACTTCACTACAGTTCCACCATATTGAAGAAATGAGATTAAAATGTTGGGATCCCAAGACACTTCTTGCTCTCCACTCCAGTCTGCAGTTTACTACTCCCCTTTCAAACAGTCATGGCTTTCATGATATCAGTATGACTGACTATATAATTTCAGGGCTGATGGTGCAAGGCACAGTCATTGCAAACATTCTTTTCTTTAAAGGAACCACCTGAAACTTTGCGGCACCATGGTATTTTAAGATAAATTTTGGAATTTCCCAGCAAATGCAGGACTGAGCACTAACAGGAAAAAAAAGTGAAAGCAAATAGAGGTAATGTCATTGGACAGAGGAGCATCTGAGAGATATCTGGGAGTCTTTCTGCCTTTTACTTATTATTGTTATTTTTTTAAGTAAAGAAACATGGAGACTCTGCTGCTGTGTTTCTGTATTTAAAGAAAAATAAATGAGAGAAAGATGCCCTTAGCCGAGCAGGGCTCGAAGTGGCATCCTAGATCGCCTATGCATAATACTGGCCTTGGTTCAGCATAAGTAGATAGTTTGACCAAAAGAGTCTGCAGGCATTCAGAAACCTTAGGGTTTAGCATTTCTTAAGGTGTAATTTACATATAATCCATGGGGCTCCTTCAAAAGAGGTTAAATATATCAAACAGTAAAATGTGGTTTATGTGGAGTCTTTTTTTTTTATTGGTTTCTCTGTGTGACCTTTCCCTTTGTCTTGATTATTGTTGGAATATTTTTCAGTCATACTATTGCTAAGAACATCAGATTGTTTTATACACTTAGTGAATGGTCAAACCTCCACTTATGCTGAACTGATGGGTTCATAAAACAGGTGAACCATTATTTCTACAGCTAGTGAGGTCTAGCTTTAAAGGCCTAAATGCATCCTTGAAGATTTTTTAAAAAAAGTTGAACACTTGAATGTCTTTAAGGGGTCATTTATATATATCTCATAGACATCCTGAAGGTATTATACTGTGAAGACTCTGGTTTATCTGAGGTCTTTCTATTTGTTTTTGGTCTTCCTATGTGACATTTTACATTTTGTCCCAATTTTCTTCTAAATTAGGATCTTCCTACACTGTTTGAAGTATCCATATTTATATCCAACAAAACTAGACCCCCTCCATATCTCTTCATAAGTGAATAAGTTCTAAATCATACCAAAGAACAACCCAAACCAACTCCACTTGTTTATTGATTAAGCACTTTTGTTCTTGAACACAAGAACTTCTTCAGAACAAACCAGAAATCAATTAACAAGTATAAATGCATAATGAAACTGATCACATGATTAATTAACATTAAACAAACATCCTAAAAGAAATACTGCAATAATAAAATGCCACAATAATAAAATACATGATACTTAAGCAACCTAATCCTTATAAAAATACGAATGCAAAACCATAAGACATAAACATATAAAAACTTAAAAAGCATCATAATATCTTAATCTAAGAAGAGAAGGAATAGTTAAGGATTCATTCAGCCCTTGACTGTTTACTGCATCAAGCATTAACTGCCACTTCAATTCAGCCCTACCAAGCTGTGCATCTATAATATTACCTAGAGCATCACTCTTGACTTGTAAAGAGCATTGTCCCAGTCCCCTTCAATACACACATCACACTGAATAACATTTGACTTCCATAAACATGATTGTTCACCAATCTTTATTAATTACAACCAACACATGATATAGGTGAGGATAACATCCATGTAACATTAAAATAGGACAGCGTGACCCCACTCATCCTGACCAGTAAGCAGCGTCCTTACCTCTGCATGCTTATTTAATTATCAAGCAGTGTCCAACCACTCACTTTCCTTTCCCAGCTCATTGAAATGAACTTCCAACACCAGAGGGGGAACATAAGAGGGCAAGCCTGCCCCTCTTCTCCGCCCATCAGCCTGACCAGGCTGTTCCCCCTCTTTCTGACCAAACTTCTAACAACCTAACTACCATTAAAAGGCAGTAAGCCAAACATCATTCGGTGCAACCCATCCTGCCTACCCAAACTGTATCCATGCCATCACCTCTCAAATTCCTATCACATAAATAACAAAATTAGCCAGTTGCCTAAACAGCTGAAAGCAAACCACTGCTCCCTCTCCAATGCTAAATTAACAAAAGCATAACCTCATAACCTAGCATACTCACTGTATATGAGTGAAATACTCAGTTACCCAATTACCATACCAATAAAAGCTTCGTAATGATTTTCAGGTCAATATCAACCAAACGCTAAGCCCACTGCCACTTGAAACCATGCAGAGGCAATTGCATACTCTCATGTCAAATTGCAGCCCTATTTTACTGCCCAATGATTATAATAACCACACGAGAACTCTTCTTCAAAATTCCATTTAATAGCTATCTTGCCATCACACCAACCCATTATAAGCAATAAGACACTGAAACCACCATCATGGCCTTTTACCAGTACGACCCCAAATGCACCACAAACAGTAAACCCAAGCCAGGCAAAAATCCCCTAAGCACAATGTACCACCAAAACATGGAAATGCTCAATGTCACCAGGTCAAACAAGGTCACTGACATGCCATCATGCCTAACTGGCGCCTCATGATCACCCAATAGAATTACTAATGAGTAAACTGCCATTTCCTTTCCTAATGAAGCAATTGTCTAATAATCCCATCATATCCACCATCCAGTAACAAAAAAAAGAAAAACACACCTTTGGCAATCAAAACCCCTGGTAACTGACATCAATACATCCATGAAACAGTAACCACACAAGCTGTAGAACTGAACCTCCATATACCAAACCCCAGCAACCAACTTTCTTTCATGGACAGGGTCAGCCAATATTCCCCGTATAACATCTACTCTACATGCGTATGAGCTACCATCCAGAATTAAATAAATTAATCCAGCCCTGACTCTCCTGAAACTTTGCAGTAAATCGGAGCTAAATCCTCCTTTACAAAACACCCCACCTAGCTCACAAGCCTGAGACAACTTTCTCAATCCAACCCACTACTCCTACCCTTGGTGGCTGCAACACAATTTGACCAATATAAAACCTCCTTACCATAAACCTTACTAATAAACCAGCCCTATGATCCTGCCACAAGCATCTAATCCTTCTAACCCCCACCTGATATACCACAGCTGCCAGCACCAACAAACCCTATCACTATCATATTAACCAAGTGAGAACGGGCCCCGATTCCACCAACTTCCTCTGCAAAACTGATGCCTGCTAACTTGAAACCATCTCCAAAGACCCACATCCCTTATCCAGACAACCTACCCTTCTGACAGCCAAGGCACCAACCAGTCCCTACAAAATATTTCCCAACCCTCCTGTCACATTAGAAAATCAATGAAATTCCTAAGAGCAGTGCAATGCATCTACCAGAACTCAACATCCTTAATGCACTGCTTACTCTTGGCTTCCTCCTTAAAAGCTTGCCTTTCAATGTGTCACCTTACATCCAATGATGAAACAACCTGAGACATATATCTATCCCTTTACCAAACAACTGTACGAGGGACTATAAATTCACCCCAGGGTTCCACCCATGTCCCTCGAAAGACAGAAGGAGCCACCGTATGTGGAAATATGAAATTGAACTTGGCTAGCATACCAGGGCCCTAAAACCATTACCATCATAGCTTTCTCTGCTCCTATGATCATTGTGATTCTACCCCACCTGTAACCCCAAATTCCCTATACATAACCCCCAGCCCTGCATTACCTTCACCCAAACATACCTCCCTCTGCAACCCCATTGTGTATAACTCCAACAATCAAAATCCACACAAGAATCCATTACCTTACAAAGTCATTCCATCAGAGCACTGACTGCTGCTTACTCATTGCACCCCATCTCTGATGTCATTGTGCACCCCTAAGCAACTGGCACATCCATTAAAACAGGCTCCATCACTTCCACATCCTCTTACTTCAGGTCATCAATTGCATCCCAGTCAATTCTGCACCTCTGCAGTCTGCAAAAGAAAATAGATTAATCACCTTGCCTTACCAGAACAGAAACAATGATGAACCTCAAACCCTTCCTCTTATGTCTATGCAGCAAAACCTTTGCACTATGACCTCCCTTTACCATTTACCTTATGTTATCTATCAGATATGAGAACCCCCAAATGGAAAACCCCCAAAGTTTAAAGAAGGGCCTAATTACTGAGCTTAAATCTGCCTCCCTATTCATCATCTGCTTTACCAACATTACTTCTAACATTATCCTTGCAGGGACCATATGGAAAATTGTTGCGCCTATAAAGTGGTGAGGAAAAAGAGAAGCACCCCAACCTTAATTAAATATGGGAGTTTCACCTTTCTTCTATATGGCAAATGCAATTTCACTAAACCAACTCCCTTACCTCCATCTTTAAACTAGGTGTCCTGCCTGGAGACTCCATAGCAAAGTCTGCCTGTGAGCAGGACCTCTCCCCTCTTACAGCAAAACATTTGGACAAGGCCATCAGTAAAAGTTGGGGAAAAGGCCCCAAACTATTTTTTTACTTCCCTTTCCCCTTCACTCTTTCCATTTCTTCTTCTCTTTTTTTGCCACCGATTTGAACTCTACGCACTTGTACACAAACAAAATTAATCCCTGAAATGAAAAAAACAAAACAAAAAAAAAACAACACAACGAAGGTATAGCCATCCTGAGTAATCAAGCTCCTTCCAACCATTAAACACATGGTAACAGCTATTACTCCACTATCATACTTTCCCCCACACGTGGTCTTGTCCTATAATGCCCTTTCCGGAAAATCAGCAGCCTTGACTAAACTAAGCAAACTCACCTGAACGAATCCCTTCTGGTGCCCTGATAATACCATCAGCCGGCCCTTTAAGACAAATAGCATGGACAAACTGTCCAGCAACCCACACCATATGAGGCTGAATTGCAGCTCACGACCTTAACCTTCCCAGTGAAATCCTGCCACAAGAAATGTGGGCAAAGCCACTCTTAATTGAGATGGAGGCCTATAAATAAGAAAGTTTCCAAATATTGCTCTTACAATTAAGAAAGCTGATAAGAAGGATGCCTGCTAGCCCCCACTGTGCATGGGCAGAACACAGCCATTATACAAGCAAGATCACAGCCCACCTGTGCACTGAATATTTAACTGTGACAAGAAATAATTACACCCCCACAGTTTTATGACCAACATGCAAACCCTAAATTAGCAATAATTCCCCCTTAATGAAACTTCGGAGAATAAATCAGAAACAAATACCTTACACTGTACGCAAAATTACATTGCACCACAACCCTGATAAACAACGTAACTGGTTTATATCCAAACCAAATGAGGGTTCAAGGGAAATTAACATTCTATGTGTACCATTAATAAAACATATGTAAGCCATATCTCTGAACCTGTCAGCCAGACATAAAGGTGTGACCATGGCCTCCAAACTAGAGGAGCATATAATATTGCCCTTACCAACTTAGAAAACCAACAGAATATGGTGATGGCACTAACATGAATTCTCTGAAGGACCTGAAGTCCACAACTGAAGTGTCAGTCATTATATTTTAACCTCCATCACAACGGTTCACCAATAACTTGCCAGAGAGCCACACTTCCATGGAAACGAACCAGAATATGAGGCAGAATCTTTAAACTCCACAAAAATCTGTACCTCTGAGAGGTATGTAAATAAATTTCTACATATTTAGCTATTTGTTATTGTTCTTTGTACTGGCCATGGCTATGTTTTTCCATGCAAAATCTGATGTTTCTACAAAAAAAAAAGTCTCACTTTGGGCATTTGTAAAGGTGGCAACCCTAATGAAGCCTGAAACACCCATCATTTAGGTTTTCTTCAGTCTTTAATGCTATGCCACTAATTTGCCAGAAGCCACAGTTATATGCAAAACTAACCAGCCTGTGAGGCAAACTCTGGACATTCTGAGCAAATCTGTACAGTTGATAGATAACCCACCTGCAGCATGCCACAGAACAATGTGCAAACCAAGATCCACCACTGCACTTTTTTTCTTTTTATTTTTCTTCTCTCCCTTTCCTCCTCTCCCCCTATGATGGCAGACTTAGCTCTTCAGTACTTGTCCAAAAGTCAACTCCATTATTGGGGGGGGGGCACACTGCCAAAGGCTGCCAGTCTAACTCGCCCGAAGCCTGGAGAGACCATGCAGAACTGCGGCTGAGGAAAACCAAACAAGAGGAATCTAGACAAAACTCAGAAATCTGCATAAGTCAAATGAAACTCACTGCAGAACCAGGTCCGAGGTGCCACCACCAGCTAACAAAGAAAGCTAACGGAATCATCGGCCACAACTACGTGTTGCAGCTACAAGTACCAACTGAATCAAACACATGTCCTGTCTACTCCCAAATCATCCCAGTCTTACACCTCTCAGCTTTGCAGTACAAGTCAGGATAAAGCCCCCATAATATGGGTAGCCCCAACTATCGCTCTTATAAATGTAGCCATCCTACCAAAGGTAGGATAACAGGATTTGTGCTTAAGAAGATCTACCCTGAAACTCAAATGCAATTATCATTCTCCAATAACAATCCCCGGTAATTCTCCAGGAAACAGGAAACTTGTAATTATCAAATCATTATGTTAAATGAATGAATGCTGAAACCTGATCATCTAATACTAACTCCATAATGTGCATTAGCTTTTATTCAATCACTTATTTCACTTGCATAATTAGTTTAAGTATAATCTTCACATTTTCATGTAAATGGTAGCCCTTTTGCAAACTAAATATGAGGAAAATTCAAATGCCTGATCCCCTCTTCACCACCCTCACACTCTTCGCCACCATCACACACAGGCTCAACCCCTTTTGTTTTTGTGCAATTGCATGAAAACAAATCATAGGTTCGGTAACCTGTTCCCCTCGTTCAATGAATGTACCCTGGCAGGAAGTAGAGGATAACAAAAATGACATGAGCGTTATTACCTGGGAAGGAATCGGAGGCGAGAGACGGTTTGACAGTAGAAGGGAAAAGCATTCACCCTTCTTGAAATTAAAAGGATTTTGACATTCAGAAATATGGAGCTGTACAGTTGAAAAGTTTGGCCATGCTCATTGGCTGGTTAATACCACACTGCGCATGTGTGGTGGCAGGCATTACTCGATCCCGCTCGGAGACCATGAAACATTTTCAGGATCACCCCCCTCCTTTTTTTATTATTCAGAGAAACCCAAACCAAGCAGCTGTGGCAACTAACCACCACCAAAATGCACCCTAAGGCTGCAAAAGATGCCAAATGCACACCAACTGGCCAGTATACCACAGCAGCAACAAGGCACCAATCCCAACCATCGAGACCACAGCACTGAAGTCCTGCACAGGTAATATAGAACTAATCCTGAATATGGACCACTTTAAGTATTGATCTTACAAACTTAGAAAGTTGGCAGAATAGTTAACTTTGCATTAACATGAATTGCCTGAAGGATATTCTTTGCAAGTTTTAATGAGTTGCCATCAACCAGCCCAAATCACAATGCCATGACAACAGAGTACAAGCATGAAGCAAAATCTGGAGCCCAAACGAAAATCTGTACTACACTCAACTCAGACCATCCAACCTCGCTCTCCCACCTATACAAGAGCTCAATACCTGAACACACACCATATCCTGTAACAGCCAGCACAACAGTGAACAACAAATAAGCAGGGGTGGGAAATACTGGTAGTTCCTCAGACTCAGCCAAGCATACCTTAAACCCCAACAATACCCATCTCTTCTATAGACAGCTATGCTAAGGCCTACCTGATCACACCAGTTCCTACATGTCATCAGGGACATGAACCTACACTAAAGCAAGTTCATGCCAAAATGTGATCTTACACCAGTTACTCTTGCCTAAACCCTTTAAGCCCCTTGCTACCTTACTTCATTTCATCCCAATCATCCCTCATTTCCCTTTAACCCTGTCTTCCCCCATCCTCTTAATTCCTGCTACTATATTATCTAGCCCCACTTGAAGATGTCTCTGGACAAATCGGTCTGGTACCAAACCTCATTTATTTATTTTTCTTATTTCTAATATCAGCACAATGCTCATAAAGCTGTCTCGTAAGGGCCCTAGACATTTTGCCCACATAAAAATCTGGGCATAAAACACACTGGGCCAAATAAACCACATTACTAGAGTAGCAAGAAAAGTGACCATTGATAGTATATTTCATATTCTGGATCTTAAAACAACTTATAGTGCTAATCAAATAAAATTGAGAACAAGTCTCACATTTCTGTGTGCCAAAGGAGAATAGGGATGTGGAATCTCAAGTATTATATTCCCATTCAAAAAACCACTTAAAAGATTTATTTTTCTTTTATGTAATCAAGGGCTTGGCTCCTAACATATCACACAAACCCCTATCATTCAAAATGACCTTCCAATTTTTATAAATACATCGCAGAATAAACCGGGTGTCCAAAGAAAAAGTCATAACAAAATATTTGGAGAACCCACATTTATTGAACTTGCTCCACCACTTATTACATTGGTCAAATTATCCATATTCATAGAACCCAATATAGGGTGGTAAAAGCCATTCTTCTTCTTACAACCTCCTGTTGTATATTAATCAAAAATTCATCTGGGTGTCCCCTATTCCGAAACATATCCAGCACTGTGTCACATTTTAAATAGAAGGTGTCCAAACTTGACACCATCCTGGCCAATTGCACAAGTTGTCCTTTGACAACTGTCTTCTTCTGGAATTCGGGGTGCCAACTGGAGTAGTGTAAGTATGAGTTTGAAATTGTGGGTTTCCGATAAATATTGGAAGTAAGAGACTGATTTATCAAATATTTACCTATTGCAATATCCAAATATGAAATAGAGTTGACATCATAACAATAAGAAAATTTCAAAAATGGGACTGTATTATTAATATAATCCAAGAAGAACAACAGATTATCCAAGGTGTCAACCCACAAGATAAAAATGTCATCCAGGAATCTATTATAAAACAGCCATGAACTAGAAAAACAGCTGTTAAAAAAATATTCAGTCTCCCATTGTGTCATATCATAGTTTGCAAAACTGGGGTGCAAGCCACACCCATAGCTACAGCAGTACACTGTCTAAATATCTGGCCTTCAAAAAATATAAAATTATTTTGGAGAGCAATCTCCATCAAATGAAATAATAGCAATAACCCTAATATTATTAAGGCCAGAATCAAAAAGCTGTTTCTCATACAACCATAAATCCACATCATGGGGGATGACTGAAAACAAATTTTGGACATCAATAGTACAAATATGGCCTCACTAACAAAAGGAACTTTATTTAATTTCTCCAGAAACTGCCATAAATTTTTACAAATATGTTTGATATTCTCTAACTCAAACTTACTGTTATGGTCGATCCATTTAGCAATGAAATAAGTTTTGGATCTAGATCCATTAGCAATGGGTCTAAAAGGTGGATTAGTAACTCTGTTATGTATTTTAGGAATACCTAAGATACTAGCAAGGAGATTTTTATCATTGTACATAAAGGCATAATCTTTTGCATTAATTTCACCCTGTAAAAGCATGCCCTGTAATAATAAATCAATTTTATGAAAATCAGTATTTATTTCATTATGTGATACTTCTTCATACATATCATCCATTAAGAGAGACTTAATACAACTCATATAAACATTTTTGTCCATAATCACAATGCCACCTCCTTGTCAGGTGACATAATGGTTATATCTCTATCATAAGCCAGATCCTTAAACATTTTAATGTCTCTTTCAGTCATATTCACAAAACCAGAACCAACATGCTTATTGATGTGCTCATGTATCCCAAACTCACATAATTTCTCAAACAATTGAATATTAAACAATAAAGGGGAGTTGAAACAATTCTGTTGAGTTAAAAAATGTTTATATGTAGAACAATCATTGCCATTGAACAACAATAATAAATTGAGTTTCCTTGAAAAATGTTTTAATTCAGATATAATGTCCACAGTGTTAGCTCACTGAGCTGGCACAAATGTGAGACCTTTAGACAAGATGTCAGCATGTTCAAAAGTTATTCTCTTGGAAGAAAAAAATTATAGGCCTTGAAATTCAAACTAGTATTATATATGACTTTGGCTGCACTAAAATATACCTGCGAATGCGTGCATGACACATCTGTTAATTGCGGTAATAACCATTCTGCTTCTTGCGGCGGGCTCCTTTCCTCACATAATGATTGCCACTGGACTGCCATTGCCAGGTCTGGTGTTGTTGCTGATTCTGTTTTTGGATCCTTTCTGATTTCCTCATCTGAGGAATGTCTAAAGGGGCCGAAGCTTCACAAGATGAAGAATATGACATCACATCCTTTCCGTCCCTCCTTGAAGACGATAACCGAGGTATGGTAGTAGAATTATCCACGTTACCATATTGACCAGGAGGATTAGGATACTCCCTCCTGTTAGCATACTCCTGCATATCTCTTTTAATTTTATCCATTTTGCAATGGTAAATGCTACTGCAGGAGGAATCAACAGATTTAATAGCATTTTCAACGTTAGTCAAATAAGACTCATACAATAAATCAGAGGTAATAGAACAGTTCAGTTGTTCAAGCCTATTAAGTAATTGCTCCAATTGCTTGTTATTGTGTTTAATAATAACTTTCATTTAGTTCAAAACCTGCCAGGTCAAAAGCCTCACGAAGATCCTTGATATATTCCAGATCTTTAGTGGCTCCATTAGGAAACCGCCATAAGTGTAACCCCCCCCCCAGAACCTGATTGGGATCCAGATTTCAAAGTAAATAGTTGTTCTCCAACTGTAATTTTTTAAATTGGAACAACAACTTCTCAAAGGAACTTACCTGTTCAGATAGGGAAATTCTCTGATTGAAAGAGTGAGCATTATCCGCACCAGTCACAAAATTAAACTGATTAGATCTCCAGTCACATCCCATAATCAAATTATTATTATTAATAATGCTTGAGAAACAGTACCTCTAGTCAATTGTGTCAAGGGTATACCAATAGACTCCTGAGATGAATTTAGACCATTGTTTAACATAAACTGCGGTACCGGATGCAGGGTCAACAGTTGGTTACCTTTCTGAGATGTCACAACAGTAGAAAACATAGCAGTACTAGATCCCTTAGTCCTTAAATGACTGGTAGAGGTACTATCTCCAGGTAAACACATAACCAAACCAGAAAAAAGTCACAAAAGGCAAAAACAAACCAAGGAACGACCCAGGAATACAACCAAAACCAACTCCACTTGTTTATTGGAGGTTGTGAGTAAGAGGGAGAATGTCTTTTACCGTCCTATATTGGGTTCTATGAATATGGATACTTTGACCAATGTAATAGGTGGTGGGACAAGTTCATTAAATGTGGGTTCTCCAAAATACTTTGTTATGACTTTTTCTTTGGACACCCGGTTTATCGTGGTATGTATTTATAAAAAAAAATGGAAGCTAATTTTGAATGATGAGGGTTTGGGTTATAAGTTAGAAGCCAAACCCTTTATACAAGAAAAATAAATATTTTAAATGTTTTTTGATTGGGAATATAATGCTTGAGATTTCCCATCCCTATTCTCTTTTGGCATACAAAATGTTGGGACCTTTTCTCAATGTTATTTGATTAACGCTATAAGTTGTTTTAAGATCCAGAATGTGAAATATACTATCAATCATCACTTTTCTTGCTGTTCTAGTAATGTGGTTTATTTGGCCCAGTGTGTTTTATGCCCAGCTTTTTATGTGGGCAAAACATTTAGGGCCCTTAGGAGATGGATTTATGAGCATTGTGCTGATATTACAAATAAGAAAAAAAAACTAATGCTTTTTACAAACACATAGAATCATATTCTGATCATCATTTTAAATTTTTAGTGTTAGAACAAGTCAAGAGTGATGCTCAAGGTAATATTATAGGTGCACAGCTTGATAGGGCTGAATTGAAGTGGCAGTTAATGCTCAATGTAATAAACTATCCAGGGCTGAATTAATCCAGTTCTATTTCTTCTCTTAAGATGTTATGGTGTTTTTTTAAGTTTTTATATGTTTATGTCTTATGGCTTTGCATTTATATTTTTATAAGGATTAGGTTACTTAGGTATCATGTATTTTATTATTGTGGTATTTTATTATTGCAGTATTTCTTTTAGGATGTTTTTTCAGGATGTGTATTTAATGTTAATTAATCATGTGATTAATTTCATTATGTATTTAAACGTGTTAATTGATTTCTAGGTTGTTCTGAAGAAGTTCTTGTATTCAAGAATGAAAGTGCTTAACCAATAAACAAGTGGAGTTGGTTTTGGTTGTATTCCTGGGTCGTTCCTTTGTTTGTGTTTGCCTTTTGTGACTTTTATCCAGTGGCGGCTGGTGACTTCAAATCAAAGGGGGGCTGCAGGAGACAGCTGAATGGGTGGGGTCAAGGGGAAGGGGTGTGGCCAACTAGAAAGGGGAGGAGCTATGCTCAAAACCACAAAAACTAACTTTAATTAAATACGCTGCCCTGGGTGGCAAACCATCATTATGAGAGTCCAAGCAAGACAAAAATAAGTGTAGAAGAATAAAAATATTTCAATGCATTGGCTGCATGACAGCTTACTTATTATCTAGATGGAAACAAAAGGTTGTGAGGCATGAAAAAATAAATTACTTTTTAAATACATTACTAGAATGCCAGTCAAAATCATGTATAAGAAAAACCAGAAGCACTCAACTCAAACCACTTCTCCTTGCACTGCAGTTCTAATTATAATTTATATTCAGCTTTATTAAAGTACCAAGTAACATGCTGAAAGTAGAAATCTCTGTGATGCCCCCACTTGTAAAAATGTTTCTTATCCAAAAAAGACCTGCTGCCTGACAACTATCTACTTGTTTCATGGGGAAAACATGATCAAAGTAAAAAATGAAAATCAAACAAGAAACAAGCTCAAGATACATTGCTTAAAGGATTACTGTACAGGTTATGGACCACACATGATTGGCATTCTGTTTAGTTTACGGGTAAAGTCTGTAGAGATGACTGGAAGTCTCCAACAAGTGTAATGAGCTTTTTAAAATAATGGAATCCTGTCCTTTAATACCCAAGGCTTATACATTATCTAGTCAAGTATTCTCTGCATGGCAACAACAGAAAGGCTTTCAATGTTGGCAATTATTTAACAGTATGCTTATTAAAGCTTACTTGCATCTTACAATCTCAGGCAAGCTTACCTTATGGTCATTAAAGCATTGCTACTTAAACACAGAGCAACAGGCACTTTGAGTAATAAGCATAAATCTGAGTAATAAGCATAAATCAACAGTACAAAAATATGACAGAAACCAGACCGTTCTGCAAAATCAAGGACAGATGAAAAGCCACTGTAGTACTTGTGTCTACCTTGGATGGGGGGGACACACTGCACATTTACACTGCATAACTACTCCTTGCCTTGCTTGGACACATCCAGAGTCACTACATGGGGGAGTGGGGTGCAACAAGTATGTCACAATTTGAAATGTCTCTGGCCGGCTGTGATGGCCCTGACACATTTGTCATACCTCTCAACCTCAGAGCAAGAAATCTGGACAAAGCCATACACAGAAGTGGGACAAATGCCCAGAAATAAGGACAATTTTTAAATATTGCTCTAATAAACTTAGAAAGATAATAGAATAGGTCTTGCATTAGTATGAATTTTCTGAAGGGTATAAAATCTGAAACTCAAATGTCTGTCATTTTCTAACTTCAGTCTTTAGTGATTTGTCACTAATTTGCCAAAAAACACAATTTTATGAAAAATGGACCAAAAATGAAATGCAAAAATATAAAATAGCCACACAATACAGCTGGGAACCTGTCAAAGAAGGGGCACTTTAATATTAGTACTGCTAACTTGAGCAGCTGACAAAATAAAATAATCTACATGCATTTCAAGTAATCTATAATTTGATTATTACAGTTATTTCTTAATTGTAAACCCTCCATGTTTTCTTCCAAAATTGCTATTTTGCGGAGGGATTATTAGGGGGAAGAGCAACATTTTGAGCCAAAATCGGGGACAGTTGAGAGGTTGCCTATGCCTAATTCTATAAAGCAATTTATTTGCATGTACCTCTCAACCTGTTAATGCAGTAAATCTGAACAAGGCCAAATATATTGGGGGAACATATAAACAGTACTAAAAATTGCTCTTGTATAAATTGAGACAATTGATAGAACAGCTCTTACTTTAACATGCATTCTTCTGAAGGTTATGAAGTCTGAAACTCAGTGTATCATTATTCAGTGACTTAATTCCTAAATGATTTGCCAGAAAACTACAAATTTTATGAAGAACAAACCAAAAATAAAAAGCAAGAATCTATTCATTCTTTGAAAATCTGGACAGTTGGGAGGTATAGTTCAGCTGGGCCTGTCTGAGTTTGCTGCCCTTTACCCCTGACAAAATCATGGTTGAATGGAGCCTCTGCAGCCATTCCAATGAACCATTACTTGGCTATTTCACTCCATTTACCATAAACACTAATGTGCATACTGCTTTACTTCTATGATGAGTTGGACTTCATTTGAAAGTTTTATTTTGTATTTTACAGCACAAACACTAAGACATCTGCTAAACAAACTTGGCATTAAAACTTCTCTGCCCTTGAAACTCACATTAATTGAAACAACATTAAAACCCACATTCAAAGAAAATGCATTTTACCCGTGGCAGATAAAAATTAATTTTGGGCTGTTTTCAAATCATAGGCCCCTTGCATATGAAACATACATGTGCTCTTTGATACACCTTACTATTGCTTTGAACATTTTTCCAGTAAACAATGAAACAAAACTGCCCTATTCAGAACATTTCCATCATAAAAGTCTACTCAAACTTCTACAGTCCACCATTATCAGTAAATATGCACAATCTCTGAAGTAGTAAAAAAGTCATCTAAATAATTCCACGTTAAATAAATCTGTAATGAAGAGGTTGCTGTTAGCAATCACCTTTATATTTCATGGCTTCATCGAAAAATAAAGTGTCTGATGCCCCTGAGGAATAAATTGCCTAAATTACATTAAAAATAAGCTAGTAATATTGCAATAGGAAATGGATGGCAAACTGATAACAGGCTCATAGTTAGTATCTTAACTTTCAGTACGGCAGCATTCACCCCTTATGGGAGTAGAACCAACAACCTTCTGCATCAAAAGCAAGTACACAACCTGTTGTGCTATTAGCAATGTGAGCTGACTTAGCATAATCAGCACTAAATTTCTCTTCCCCTGCAGCTCTCAGCTCCTTGTAAAATCTATGCAATACTCAACTGCATCTCAACTTCGCAGCACAAGAAGTCTGGAAAAAGCCAAATTTATTGGGGTGGGTCAAAAGGGCAAAAACTAGGGACACATTAAGCATTGCTTGTATAATCTTGGAAAGCTGCTAGAATAAAATGCTGTGTTACCACCATACATTTTACTGCCAAGGTCCCTGTGCAAAAGAGTCAGAACAACATACCACTATGCCAAATCACCTGCTTTGTGAAAGAAAAATGCTGTGTTACCACCGTACATTTTACTGCCAAGGTCCCTGTGCAAAACAGTCAAGAGCAACATCAAACTACGCCAAATCAGCTGCTTTGTGAAAGAGAGGAAGACTGAAACTTAAATGGCTATCATTTAATGAATTCAGTTCTCACCATAGCTGTGAACCTTAGCACAAAAAACCTGGACAAAGCCAATAACAGGGTATTACAGTCCCAAAAATAAGGACAAATTTCAAATAGTCATCTTATAAACTTAAAAAATTGCTATAATAAAAGGTTGTGTTACTATATATTTATTGCTAGAATAAAAAGTTGTTTTACTATGCATTTTCTGAAGAATATGAAGTCTGAAATTCAAATGCCTGTCAATTTTACTTCTGACGGAACAAAAACAATTTTCAGCAGAGGCCCATGGAGAAATACTGTAGACACATGTCTTTGTAAAATGCCAGGACACCAGAGCAAATCCACACAAACACAGGGATAAGATGCAGACTCCACACAGAAGGCACCCCAACCAAGAATCAAACCAGAAAACCTATAGCTGTGAGGCAACAATACTGCCACTGCACCATCAAATATGTACGGACACCAGAGCAAATCCACACAAACACAGGGATAAGATGCAGACTCCACACAGAAGGCACCCCAGCTAAGAATCAAACCAGAAAAACCTATAGCTGTGAGGCAACAATACTGCCACTGCACTATCAAATATGTAAGGAAGTAAACATTCAGAAACCTGAAGTCTGAAATTCAAATGCCTGTCAATTTGTTAATCAGGACAGTCTGACTTGGAACAAAAAAAAAACAATTCTCAGCAGAGGCCCAGGAAGAAATAATGCAGACATGTCTTTGTAACATGGGAGGACACAAAAGCAAACCCACACAAACACAGGGAGAAGATACAGCCCCCCCCCCCACAAAGAATCAAACCCAAGAACCTGCAACTGTGAGGCAACAATGCTACCACTGCACCATCAAATTTCAAGCATTGCAATATTTAAAAAACACAGATATTATGAGGAATAGATCAGATCAAATATGAGGCAAAAATCTGCAATTTTTTTACAAATGGTGGTGGGTAGGGAATTCAGGTCTTTAACACCTGCATACAAGGTGCAGGGTTCAAGCCTGAGGTATTCCCTACCACACCACCATGAGTCTAACCACACACACAGACACACACACACCTCCAGCAGCGACCGACCATAAACAGCAAATCCCTCCAGACCAACCTGCAGCAATACTCACTTACCTGATGATGTATCATGTCTGACCAAGCACCAAAATCCACCCGCGACATTGAGCAATCCAGCCAGCGACCAAACCCTGCTACACCTACCTCCTGAATGAGCCCGCGCAATGAAAATCCCACGAGAGCAGCTCACCTCTTAGTCCTGATTGGATTTGCCTGCTCACCTCTTAGTCCTGATTGGATTTGCCTGCAGCCGATGCAGTCCGGACCTCCTCTTCTGTGCAGTCGTTTCCACAATGATTCCTGGGTGCATTTGCAGCAAAGATTGCTGGGCACCTGTGTTTCTTTATCCGGACTGCAGTCTGGACTCGTGTTTTTTTGTTTTTTGTTTTTTTTTTTTTAGTTTAACAGATTTTTTTTCTTTCTTTTCTAGGTGGGAGGGCTGCAGTCCGGCAGTCCGATACCACGAGCCGCCCCTGCTTTTATCTGGTTTAGTTATGAATCATCAAGGGTCATCATGTGAAATTTCATACTGAGGCAGTGAGAAGTATGATACTATCATCTCTGCAGAATGCACTGCATGTATGATATTATATATATTATATTAGTTATTAGTTAGCAGTTATGAGGCTACACAATATTTCTATATATACAGTAATAATGCCAAAATCAAATAAATTACTTAAAACATCTTGGAATCAGTTGTATCCATAGACTGATAGGATGTGGTGCTGAAAATGTTCACTAGTGCTTGTAGTTATTGCTTCACATGCATCTTTTGAGTTAAATGTTGAATGCTGCTTGTAATGTCAGTTGTACATTTTTGTGTAGCTCTCATATTATTTCATAAAATAAGCAAGTATAAAGCAACTGCATGTAACTATATGAAAACTAATGCCTGACTCAATGAAAGTTTTATTTCCAGCTTGTATAGGATACTGCTGGCACATTTCAGGATTTCTGAGGGAATATCATCTTTCCCAGGGGCTTTTCCTGAACAGAGTGCTTTTAGTGCATCACTGAGTTCCCCCAAGATGGGCTCAGCATCGAGTTCAGTCATAGTTGGCAGAGGATCAATGGCATTCAGGGCTCTCTCCATAACTATGGTCTCTCTGTCATACCGCTGTGAGTAGTGTCCCACCCAGTGTTCCCTCGACTAAGTTCTGTCCTTCAAGACTTCACCTGTGGCCGACTTAAGTGGGGCAGTCTTCCTTTGTGATGGGCTGATGGCTTGCTTGATCCCATCGTACATTCCTCGCATGTTACCAATGTCCACAGCCTGCTGACTCTTGAAGCAAAGTTGAAGACAATAATCATTTGCACACCACCGAGCTACCTGCTGCACTTGATTCCAAGCACACCTGAGTGCTTGCAAGTTATCTTCATTGGGTGATGACCTGTATGAAGCCAGTGCTTGTCTCTTCTTTTCAATCAGACGTGTCAGGACTTCCGTGTAGGCTTCAAACCAATAAGCACACTTGACTGTCTTCTTCTCAAAGATAGATATTGCAGTGTTATAGACTGCATCCTGTAGTTTTTCCCATCCCTCGTTGGTGTCACTGTCATCCAGGCAGGCAAAGCCTCTTCAAGTGCTTGAACAAACTTGTGTACATTTGAAGGGTCACTTGTTTTGCATATGTCAATGCATGGCTTCCCTTCCTTTTTAAAGTGAAATAACCTCCACATCTGGATGTTCACCTTACTACACACGAGCAAGTGGTCAGTATCACAGTTTGCACTGTGGTTTCTGCATGCTACCTTGACTCTACTTAAACTTCTGTGTTTGATGAGGACAAGGTCAAGATGGTGCCCATGTTTTGATCCTGGGTGCTGCCATGAAACCTTGTGTTGGGGCTTGACATTGAACAAGGTGTTGGTTATGCAGAGGTCATATTGGGAACAAAGTTCAAGGTGATGCTGTCTGTTTTCATTCATCTTTCCTGTCCCAAAATGTCCCAGATAGGATGGCAAACTATGATGGGCATTGCCAACTCTGGCATTAAATTGCCAAGAATGAATAATGGGTCATGTAAAGGCACATCACTGATGGTGATGCTAAGTTCTTCATGGAATTTGTCCTTCACTTCCTGGGTAGAAGTTAAAGTAGGACTGCAGATGCTGAAGATGTTAACCATGGCCCCTGTGTTTGTAGCTGAATTTTCAGAAGTCTCTTATTTACCATATTTGATGGTATGACTGAGCCAACAACGTTGTTTCTAATTGCAAAACCAACGCCACATTCCCTGGTCTCTTCTGGAAGCTTCCCATGCCAGAAAAAAGTAAAGTATTTCTCCCTCAGACACCCAGCCTTGTTTCCTGTAGAGCCACAATGTCCATCTGCAATCTGCTCAACTCATTGTTAATGACTGCTGTCTTCTGAGTGTCACTGATGTTCTTTAGATTTTCCGTATGGCCTGCAGTCATTGTCTTTACATTCCCTGTGCCTAGCTTAAAGGCTGGTTTATTTTGTTGCTTTTTTTGTTTTTCCAGGTGTATGGTTAACGATCCACCTGTAAGGGGGTTCCATAAGCAAGGAAAAACAGCTTGGACCAGCTCTGAGGTTAACTGTCACTCCAGGCACAAAATATTCATATAAAACAAGGAAAAAAAGTCCAGTGATCAGAAATGCTAGATAGGTAATAGTAAGTAGCAAACTTATTTATTTAAAATACACAAAGCTTTCAGGCCAATGCCCTTCCTCAGTGTGCTACAACAAACTACTATTTACATATAGTTAAACTAAAACCTTCATGACACAGCCCAGTCAGAAGAAAAGAAGACAATTAACTACATGTTCATATTTAATGACGTAATACACATTTTAAAACATGAAATATTTCCTGTCTAAACTGTCTTGCACTCTAAAATTATAAAAAAGTATAATAAAAATATACATATTTGTATATCAAAGTGTATATATATATATATATATATATATATATATATATATATATATATATATATATATATATCAATAATTTATAATAATACAACAGCATTTGTATTTTCATTAGTATAGGTTTCAAGCTCACTGCTGCATTAATACCAGGTAGAAAGTCTTCTTGCAGTCTCACTATCCGTTCATACTTTAAAGTCTCTAGTCTGCTATTCAGATCACCTCCTGTTATGCTCCTATGCACAATGCTTATAACTCTAAACTTAAATTCATGGTCTTTTCCCTTTTCATCCATGTGTTTTGCAAGTGCATTAGTTTTAACATTACTGCATATTTCAGATGATTGTTCTGTCTCTTCGTGTACATTTACCTAGATAGAAGGAAGGGCACTTTGTACAGGTAGCAAGGTACACCACATTAGAGGTAGAGCAGGTAGCATAACATTTAAATGTATATTTTATATTTGTTAATGGATGTATAAACTCTACTCTATTTATGATGTCTTTACAACAGGAGCAGTTATAACAAGGAAAAGTTCCTACTTTATGCATTAGTTTAACATTTTGTTTTTTCATACCCTTATAACAAAAGCATTTTTGCAAGTTTGCACAGTCCCTGTAGGCAAAGTAGGGTCTCTCCCCCACCAGTTGTTTCAGCTCTGGCATAGAGCCTACTAATGTCCAATGTTTAGATATAATCATTAGTTCTTTTGTTAAACCTAATTATGTAGTGTAAGGGACCTTTTTCCCCTTACACAATCCCTAGGGGGATGCCTCTATCTTTCTAAAATATTGTGTTGTACTACCCTGCCTATCATTAACCACATCAGTTTTTAGACTCTCAAGTGTAGCTTCATCATAGCCTCTGTCTTTAAATTCATTTATGTTTTGGTCCATCGGAGTTGTACATTTTATATTATCTTTACTCAAGTGACTTGCCCTAAGTAGCTGACTCCAGGTAATGTTCTTAAATATATGTGGTACATGCACACTCGCTGTGTGGGTGTACCTATTTGCATGTGCATCCTTTTGAAAAACAGTAGTTTCAATACCATTACTAGTTTTCTCTAGCTTAACATCTAAAAATGTATTGTGGTCAAGGAATAGTCCAATGTAAACTTCAAAAAGTCAGTGGTTGCATTCATTAGATCTAAAAATGAAACTCACTGTAACTTGTCCCTTGATAGCGAGAGCAAAAAGAACATTGGAAAAGCTGCCACAATGTTTTCCAGGCTGACAGAGACAGTATGGGCTAATAATAAGATCACTGTGCATACCAAAGTGCACATTTATACAGCCTATGCTTTGACCACATTACTGTATGCCAGTGAAACATAGACTCTGCATTCAAAACAGGAGCACTGCCTTCGCACTGCCTTAGATGTATACGGCAAAATGCTTGAGTCGACAGGCAGAACCTCCATGTTCACCCTCCTGAAACAGAGATGTATTAATTGATTGGATCATGTCTCATGCATGACAGATGTCTGAATACTGAAAGGTCTCTTTTTTGGATAGCTGGAGTCTAGAAAGAGGCCAAAAAGGTGACCCAAGTTGTGCTACAAGGACATATACAGGATTGACCTAAGTGCTCTCTCCATCAGTGAACTGGTATTCTCTCACCTGAGACAAGATTGCCCAGAAACAAGAAGTGAAGGAAGTTCTCACTATATAATAAACCACCTTGGCAAGGAGAGTAGAGGATAAGAGAGCCCTCAGGAAAATCCATGCCCATGATACCACACTGACATCTGTCTACTGCTGCTCATAGTGTGGAAAGGACTGCCACTCCTGGATTGGATTGCACAGCCACAGAAGATGCTGTTTAAATCAGTCCAATAGAGGCACAAACCCATGATCCTTTGGGATCAAAGGATGCCTATCAGCTTGTATAGTTAACATATGAAAAGCTGTTTATAAAAATGCACAGAAATATATTTTTGGCATTTTGAAATATACATTTGATTCAAAACTCTCTAGGTAAAGACCTTGTGCTAGTTTGTTGGTTGCAAGCAGTGTGCACATTTTACTTTGTCTTAAGTCGCATTTACTGTCCACAATGTATTTATAATTATATGTAACATTTATTTATAACTAATTTTTTTTTCAGAAAAGGGTTTTGGATTTTTAGGAAGGATATAAACAAGAAAGTGGCATAATGTCTTGCAATTGCTTTGATTTCAATTTTGAATTCTTATTCTGTTTCAGATTCAAAAATCACTTCATTCTTAAAGAAAGTTGATTCAAATTCTTGAATTTTAGAATTTCAACAGATAAACCAATAAACTGAGCACACAGATGATGTTCCTATGAGGACTCTATTAAACTTCAATGTACAGCAACATCAGGTTTGAATTGTTTTGCAGCAAACCTTTTTCTGAATTTGCTTTATTAATATACTATGCAATCTTCTAATTAACACTTTGCAGTGAAAGCATTATCAGGAAATAATGGGCCTTCCATTAGGTAAGAGTCTAACTGTTTGTATTACCAGGGATCTTCATTACTCTGGGCAATGCATTACTTTCCAATAATGCTCACTGTTTTGGTATTATTGCTTTCATATCAAGTAAAAAATCCTGCAAAAGCAATAAAACATAATGGAAGTGGTATAGTTTGAAAAAGGTTTGTTTCATCCCAAGTCTTAGCACAGAAGCAGGTCTACTTGTTTGTCAGTAGAATACTGTATGTAAAATCTATTCAGATATAGTTTATGAATTTAAGAACTTTAGTTGTAATGAAAAGTACTTCAAAATCTAAAAGCAAGGCATTAACAGTACTCACTTCGAATGCTTAAGTAATAAAAGAACAGTCAACATCTAGGTGCTGTATTTATGAATGATGTGGAAATTCTGTGAGCAAACAAATATTTGAAAAGACAAATTGGATCACTGTCTCCAGGTTTGTAAACAAATAGTATCCCATGGTTTGATTTATAAATACTAGGGCAGGTAAAGTGGTTGTAGAGTGGTAGGAACCAGTATAGATAGCAGTAAAAGTGGAAAACTTCAAACATAAGGTCTGATGGTAAATGGTAGCTCAAATGTGCCTGGGAGCAAGGTAGCATCAGTAACTGCACAATTATTGAAAAAAAAATCTGAGAGATCCTAATTATTCATAACATTCCTCTATATAATAAGATGTTATTTTATCACCACAAATAAAAGAGACCTCTTTATTTAGTAAGCTCCCAGCTTAATATTTTCAGCTTCCCTACACATGCTCATGGTGAAATCACTCAAGTGTCAGTAGCCCACAGAAAAAAAGCTGAACTGCATAACATAGAAAGCTATTTTCCACAGAAAATCATCGGCAGTACACTTTCTAATTGTGTGCTGGCAAAGATTCCCTTCTTTATGGAGATTTCTCCCTTCTTTGAGCTGGTGCGACTATGTACTTGGTATATATACATTTGGGGGGGGGGGTGGCAGATTTGCCCCCACATCAGAGGAGTGCAGGGAGGCTAGTCCCACTTCAAAAATAAGAAAAAGGAGTTTTTCACCCTTTTGGAGTTTGGACTTTGTTTTGTTGTTCTTTTGGAATATGATTATCAAATTTCAGGAAGTCAGTATTTCACAGTAGAACCAATATTCTCTAATTCTTTGGCAGTATCTGAGTATTCTACTTTTTTTTTTTTTTTTCATATTTGTTCATAGGTTGGTACAAGGCTATCGGCCCTAGGGCCTATACGAGCCTAACCATAATAATTCCCTGGCTATTTTTTTCATAATAATGCCCAAATGTGTGAATGCAGTTTGCAGTCTATGAAAGAAATAAATCACATAATATTGGTTACACTAATCATGCATTCCTCAAAATTTTTAATTCTTCAATCAGTTCAGTTTAAACAAAAACACAAGGTAAGAAGAATGTTATTGGTTTTGAGACTCATCTGTGCTTAGGTATCCACCTATATAAGACTGTAAGTGATCTTTAAAAATAATAAGCAAAAGATAAATATGACTACCCACTGAGTAAATGTTTTGCTGCCAAAAGAAACTAGAATAAAATATTACAAACAAATCAAGCAGCAGAAACAACCACGGTTGCAAATAAACGCCAGTATCCACAGTATTAATAAAGCATAGAACGTCTCCAATGATTGGTTATTTTGTAGTATTTAAGCATTCATAATGTATTATGCACGTATATGGTCTGAAGAAGCGGAATGTGAAAGTGCTAACCTGGTGCACAAATAAAGACGTTCTATGCTTTATTAATACTGTGGATACTGGCGTTTATTTGCAACCGTGGTTGTTTCTGCTGCCTGATTTGTTTGTACTATTTTAAAAATAATAACTCTCCTTTTTGATCCTGTCAGAAGAATATGAAATGACAGCTATAAAACAAAATGAAGACAGAGTAAGAACTCTGTCTTCTAAAGTAAGTTGTCTGCTAAAAGAAGTCTGCATTTTGTACTTCATTCTGTCAAACAGCATGATTATTTGTTGTTGAAGCTGAAACAACATACATAAAATGCCCAAATGTGTGAATGCAGTTTGCAGTCTGTGAAAGAAATAAATCACATAATATTGGTTACACTATCATGCGTTCCTCAAAAGTCCAAAAGCCATTTAACAGCATTAGATCAAAAAATTATTATTTCAAACGTTGCCAAGAGTTTAAGGAAGTGCAGGGAAATTGTATTCTGTCAGTGTAAATGAATGGATGTTTTTGTTCATATGTACTGATTATTTGTGCGGGGTGTAAATTTTTGTCAAGATTGTCTGTTGGTGGGGTAAGGGAACTTCTTCTTTTACCCACTATTGTACAATGTCAGAATTTATTTTATAAGTAGTGGTAGTGGGGGTGGGGTTGGTTGGGTGGCATATGACCCTACATGGGGGTTGCAAAGGGGCTTACTATTCTGCAAAAAAAAGTGTTTTGGTGTTTTTTAGTGGTTTTGTTGAGTTTGATGAAACCCTTTGCTTTCAAGGTTTTGTGTTTCCGTATATCAATTCTCAATGTAATCTACACGGAACAATTTATACAGATAATACATATGTACAGGAATGGTACAACTTGCTGTGTAAAGGATGTAAGAAGGAAAACCTTACAAAATATCTACTGAACTGGAAGTTTCAGGAGAAATGGTGCCATTTTTTATGTGCCAGGTTTTCTGTTTATAATTATGTAAAACAGTATGGTTCATGTTCAGGGTCAGGTGGATTTCAACAATACTATTACTGTGTTTTATAATAGATTCACTGTATTTTCAAACTACATATCTTTGCTGCAGAAGTGCATTACCAGAATACTGAGTAATCATCATGGCCAAGCAATTAATTAGGATCTTTCTAAGTAGATTACCTGATTTAATTCATTACTGTAGTCTGTATGATTCATAAGATTAACACTTCTCACAGATACCCTCTGAGTCATATAATTTTGAAAACCACTTACTTATGACCTCACAGATGTCCTTATTATACAGCGATAACCATTCGCACGTCAACTCAGAAACAAAGCTGACATTATAGACCATCTAAAGCCCCCATAGAAATCTTGTAATTCCCACTGGAGGATATATATTAATGTTAAATTACTCCAGCTCAATTAATGAAATAGCTAATTTATTAGAATTAGGTACTATGCTCCTTTCGCTACAACCCATCAACTTCTCTGTCTCTCTTTTAGGTCCCATAACAATAATGAAACTTTGACTAATCACCTTAGAAATGACAAATGTCATATTTTACCAATTATGGTAAATGCAACATTTCCTTGTTTCACACAATGCTCTTGATATAAAACAGATGTTGGGAACGAGCTACTAGCCTCTACAAGATGTTTAATTAGAATGTTTTCTAGAAAGAATGTGCCTACAGTACATACACATTTCCAGTAACCAAGTATTAGCACTTAAACTGTATACACACATAGACACACACAGATGCACAGACATACACTCATATATATATATATATATATATATATATATATATATATATATATGTATACATACCCAATGTCAAGTGCCAAAACATCAAACTCTGTAGGTCGAAAACAGAATGTCAACATTCCAGTACACATGCACTGCGAAACAGCTTTGGCACATGCAAAATTTTCTTTTTAAAAAAACACAGACAAGTATCATTTTTTTCCATGGGGGCAAGTCCCCCTGCACCTCCCCCAGCTAATTACATATATACTAAGTCCTATATTTCCTAAAAAGAGGTAATAGAAAGTTTCCCCAACTACTGGAATCATCAGATTTTACACACGTGTTGATCAGCTACTTAGTCAATTATATGCAGTTAAACAGCTGTAAACCTGTTGATCTCACACACATACATACACACACACACTCATGAAATCAAGAGAACCCATATATATATATATATATATATATATATATATATATATATATATGTGTGTGTGTGTGTGTGTGTGTGTGTGCATGTGTGTATTGTATGTGTGTGTGTATATATATATATATATATATATATATATATATATATATATATATATGGGTCTACTTCAATAGACCTACCGCTCACTTACCCGACACCCAGTTGCCAGAGACGACAAGACCGACACCTTCAGAAAACCGACATCTGGAAGACTGACGTTTCACACGAGGTAAGTAACCACTTGGCCATCCTGATAAAATTAACTAAAGTAAGTAAAACTAAACCCACCAATGTGGGGGGCACCCCCCCCCTAAATATACCTGCTTCAAGAACGCACTACAGTGGGGGTAAGGGGCAAAGTTCAACAGGATGGCCAAGCAGTTACTTATCTCGCGTGAGACATCGATCTTCTGGATGTCAGTCTTCTGAAGGTGTCGGTCTTGTCGTCTTTGGAAACTGGGTGTCAGGTAAGTGAGCGGTCGGTCTGCTGAAGTAGTGGGAAATCCCCTGCAACCCACAATCTCTGTAATTATATATAATAACTTGAGATCACACAATCCCAGGGAAAGAGAATATTCCCCTACACAGAGATTGTTGATCTTGCATATATGTAAACCATCATTTTGTTTCCATTGATCAAACAGATGTCAACCTTGCAATACTTCAACCACATATCATACATCTATACATATATATATATATATGTGTGTGTGTGTGTGTGTGTATACACACACACACACACACACACACACACACACAGTGGATATAAAAAGTTTACACACCCCTGTTAAAATGCCAGGTTTTTGTTATATAAAAAAATGAGACCACAATATATCATTTCAAAACATTTCCCACCTTTAATGTGACCTATAACCTGTACATTTCAACTGAAAAACAAATCTGTTTGGGGGAAAAATATAAAAAAATAAAAAAATGTAGAAAAAGCTGGTTGCATAAGTGTGCACTCCCTTAAACTAATACTTTTTTGGAAGCCCCTTTTGACTTAATTACAGCATGTAGTCTTCTTGGGTACACACCTGCCATCAATTAAAGAGACTCTGATTAACCCCAAATAAAGTTCAGCTGTCCTAGTAGGATTTTCCTGACATTTACTCAGTTTCCTGATACAGCAAAAACCATGGTTCACACAAAGGGATCTCGTTGTTGAAAGGTACCAATCAGGAGAAGGCTACAAAAAATTTCCACAGCATTGGATAGACCATGGAACACAGTGAAGACAGTCATCAAAAAGTGGAGAAAATATGGGACAACAGTGACATTGCAAAGAACTGGACATCCCTCCAAAACTGATATAAAGGCAAGACAAAAACTGGTCAGGCAGGCTGCCAAGAGAAGTACAGTGACACTAAAGGAGCTGCAGGAATTTATGGGGTAGGGTTGTAAGACGGAAGCATTTTCTTAGACAGAAAAACATCCGGGACCAACTAAAATTTGCAAAGCAATACATCGTCTCACAAAAGCATGTGGGAAAATGTGTTATGGTCTGATGAGATCAAGGTTGAACTTTTTGACCACAATTCCAAAAGGTACGTTTGGTGCAAAAACAACGCTTCGCATCACCAAAACAACACCATCCCTATGATGAACCATGATGGTGGCAGTATCATGCCTTGGGATTGCTTTTCTTCAGCTGGAACTGGGGCTTTAGTCAAGGTTGTGGAAATTATGAACATTTCCAAATACCAATCACTTTTTGCCCAGAACCTTCGGGCGTCTGCTAGAAAGATGAAGATGAATTTCACCTTTCAACATGACAATGACCCCAAGCATTCATCCAAATCAACAAAAGAATTGCTTCACCAGAAGAAAATTAAAGTTTTGAAATGGCCCAGCTAGATCCCAGACCTAAATCCAATAGAAAATCTGTGGGGTGACCTGAAGAGGGCTGTGCACAAGAGATGTCTTTGCAATCTGACAGATTTAGAGTGCTTTTGCAAGGAAGAGTGGGCAAATATGCCAAGTCAAGATGTGCCATACTTATAGACTCCTATCCAAGAAGACTGAATACTGTAATTAAATCAAAAGGTGCTTCAACAAAGTATTAGTTTAAGGGTGTGCGCACTTATGCAACCAGCTTATTGTACATTTTTTATTTTTTATATTTTTTTCCCTAACAGATTTGTTTGTTTTTCAATTGAATTGTGCAGGTTATAGGTCATTATATGGCATTTTAACAGGGGTGTGTAAACGTATTATATCCACTGTGTATATATATATATATATATATATATATATATATATATATTTAGATATATATATGTATATGGTTACATTTCACTACATCACCGACTCAATCTGTATATGGTACATTGACTATAAATGGTTGAAACTCAGAAAATCAAAACGATTGAAAAAAAAAATGACATAATGTTTTAGGCGGGGGCAAGCCCCATGTGCCACCACACCCTCTGATAATTATATATACCATCTCTGAGATCTCCAAACAGGGGGTAAAGGGCAAAATCCCACTCCCCTCTGTGTATCAATCATGCAAAAAATTGCTGGCATCCTGTGATGAACTGGCATTTCAACAAAACAATCTTCCTTGCTAAACATTTGATGTAATGAACACATGATAGAACTCACTGTAAATTCCACATCTCAGTTCTTTCTGTGTAATCTTTCCCAATAAGGGAAAGTTCTCCACATTGAACACATAAGTTTTCAGAGAACATACAGAGACCGCAGTTTTAAATAACATTTAGTTTTACTTCAACTTCTCAATTAAACTTTGCATGTACTTCTCCCATTAACATTTTAAGTCCAGCACAGTCCCAAACAAAAACAATATTCTTGTACTAAAGATTAGTCTCTTCAGGATAATCTGGGCCATAAAACAAAACAAAAAAAACTTACCAATGTTTTTAGTAACTAAAGCTTTAATGACGTCTTTATCTTTTTCAGTTTGTACTCTTTTATATACAGGCCCCCAGCCTCTGTATCTTTCTCAGTCAGGATAGAGTCTTCAGGACCTTCCTTCTCTTTCTCCAGCAGTTGCTTATCTTACTCTCCAACAGTAATCATCTTCTTTCTCATTAAAAGTTCCTTCCACTCTGGAGAAGTGTGTGGGATCCTCCCCTGAAACTGCCTCAATACAGCAGTCTACACATATCCCACAGTAGGTGCTAGGGTACATGACACCACAATATATTTAGATACATACACACTTTCCATAATGTAGCATACATTGTGCTATGCTAATTATTTCAATTAATTTTAAATCTGTTAAGCACTCCATGGGTTGTTACACATCAAACAAGATCACTTTATATGAATAAAAGAACATTTTTTAAATGGAGCTTTTCAATTTCACATTTAACACTCAAACTGTCTGTATATCTGTATGGTTGCTTCAGTGGTCTATCATATCTAGATTATCAAACACAGCTATGCCGTATCTGCCTATCTTCCTTTCAGGATGGTTGTTAGACTACAGCTTACTTGTAGACACAACTTGGGGAATTTCTCTCTGTAGCTTGTTAACTCATATCATGGTTCCCATAGTCTTCTGTATGCATCACTTTTTCTTCCTTAGACTTCAGCAGACGTCTTACACAAATGTCTGCTGTTTCTTCTGCTTATCTGTCCATCTTTCCTACGAACGATATGGAGGCTTGAAACAGCTGCTATTACTTCAGGCTGCAAAGTTTATCGTGCGTTTTGTATTCTTATCATTTTTCTGGGCTATAATTCTGGCAGTCTAGTGTGTTTTTATAATAGTAGTAATAGTGTCACTGCTCTGCTGATTTCTCTGCAGCATTAACTCTGTACTGATTTTTTTTGGGTAGCAGTAATGCAGCAGAAGTAGGCAATTCAACCTTCTGCTCAATATCATTTGAGCTGGTGAAATGCTGTAATCTTGCTATTGGGTATTTAAATATTCTAAAACAGCTAGATGACAGTCCTTGTAGCCTTTCCTGCTATTCTTTATCATAAGTATGAATAGATCCTTCTGGTTCTCCCTGTTCATCACAACTGAAATGACTGGACCTTATAGCCTTGAGTTTCCACCTATGCACAAGTCTTCTGAATTAATTGAGTTTTGCTCTAGGGATTATTGTCAGATATGACAACATTGGGTATCCTTTGTTAGAAAAATATAGACTTTAATGCAGAAATCACAATGCACGTTTTCTACCTACCTGTTTATTTATGGGAAATTGAAATAATCGGCATAATTGACAAACATGTCTTCTCTAAACTGAAATAAATTTATTTTCACTCTGCTTCATTAATGAAGATAACTCTTCGCAGACCATATGGCCATAGAGTTCATCAGATAACTTACTTTCTTATTTATTTATTTGACATTTGTTGACCGGGTTTGACTGTCTGAGTTTGTGCCCTTTTTCAGCAGAGGCCCGAGGAGAAAAACTCCACAATACAAAAGAGTACAAGTATAAAAAGTACAAAGTTTGGACAAAAAAAGAAAAATAAATGATTATGGATTGTTGTTATAGCATGAAATCCACGTGACATTGCTTTGCACTTCTTGCTCTGTTTGGAGTTAACATTCTTGGCCAGTGTGTTGTAGCTTTTGTTTGTTTGCACATTACTATTCTCATGATTGAGCTATGTTTTCACAAAATACATGTTGTACCTCCATTCTGCTTGATAAGACACTGTCTCTGCCACCCCAAATCAGTATATGATATAGAGGATTATGATTGGGTCTTCAGCTTACCATGAGGTTGAAACATGGATCTCAAGAAATTCACCTCAAGAGCAGACTGAAGTGTTTAACAGGTTTTAAAGCTGTTTTAGTTTATGTCACTGCACTGAGTAGGTGGCACTGACTGCTGTTATGCTCTAGCATTTAGTGGTATTCAACAGAAACTTGTTAATCACATTTAGGTGCTGAACAAGTCAACATCTTCCCAAATTTGGAGTGTAAAAATATAAATAGGCATGCATGATTAAGCATGAAAAGTTTTGAAAGTAATCATGTTTTTTTTCAACAAAACATGATGCATCTCTATAAAACTAATTTCAGTATCTATAAGTTTGTAGCCTTTAATATATCATATAATATTCAAATAAAAACTTGGAATCATGTTGATCTATTGTCAGCTATTAAAGCAAATGCTAAAAAATGATGAAAACCTTGGAGGTAAATTTCTTCCTCCTTTATTGTCCTACTGGATTCTGTTCAAATGATCTGGCGCTTTGCCACTATACTATTGACCTTCCACCAGCATAAGTATTTTTGTCTTATCAGTCCCTTTGCACATTTATGACCTTTGTGCAATTCAAATCAGTACTTTTCCAATTTATTCTGAAAGCATGCCATATGTGTATCCATTGTGTTATGGTTTCTTCCCAAATGATTTTTTCCCCATTTCCCCTCATAAAACATTAGTTATCCCGGAATTCTGTTTTTTTTTTTTTCTTTTTCTTTTTGTATCTCTTGCATTTGCTATCCTCTTCCTTTGTCTGCTTTCTGTAAATTACCACTGTACTACCCATTTTTTTATGATCCTTATTTGGAGGTCCTGTAAGTGAAGCAGCAGTTTTATTCTCTCTGCCTTTTAACAATTCTTCTTCCTCTTCCTCTTCTTTCTTTCATGCAGCCAGGGATTTCATCGCCATTTTGTCTTTTCTTCCCAAATATCTTTGTAGTTTAGACATCCCTTTGTTTTGCCTTTTTGCTTTTCCCATTTCTTTGTTAGCATTGCATTAATTTATTTACTTATTTATTGCATTTGTTTATTGGGATAGTCCAGCTGGGCAAAAAGCTACACCTTTTCAGTGGAGACCTGGAGAGAAAAGCTCTGAAAAATTGCATTATGAAAAGAAGATAGTAAACAGAGGTATACAAGTAATCATGAAATTTACAAACTTTAAGCAGAGTATCATTAATTAAAAGCAGCATAATGTAAAGAACTATGAAACATATTTGAAAATAAACTTGGTAGAAAGAGAAAAGGAAGAATTTACTGGCATTTGATTTTATGAATAATCAATGTGTTTAGTGCTGGTGTTTTCTTTTCAGCATTTAAACAGTTTGATCACTCTTAATAAAATCATATATATATATATATATATATATATATATATAAAGTTTTTATAGGCTTGTCCAAGGTACGTTTGTAATTTATGCTTTTGTACTAAAAGGAAGAATTTTTTATTACCTTACTTTCCATAATGGGTTATTTAATATGGTTGCTGGAGTCCTGTTGTAAAGGTAGGAAGGGAGGAGATGGCATGAAGTCATTTTTAGCTTGAAGTACCTTGAAATGAGTAGCATTGTTGCTTCACAGCAAGACATTCTCCAGTTTGGTATTCAGCTGAGGTGCCATCTGTGTGGAGTCTGCGTGTCTTCCCTGTGCTTTTGTGGGTTATCCCCAGTTGCTCCTGTTTCCTCTTACCCTCCAAAGACATGTGGTAAGTCAAATTGTGACTTCTAAATTACTTGTAGGTGTGGCTACCTGCATGTGTGATATGGAACAATAGCCGGGCAATCTACATATGTTCCCCTACTCCCTTGCCTATAAACTCTGTGAATAATGATGGTTCTCACTGGGTCAGTGTAGGAGTCAGTTAAGACTCATAAGAATGGATAGATGGATTATTATCAAGTGGGGGATCAAAGGATGGCTTAGGAAAGATATTTTGTCTCACGCATGTAAAATATTTGTATTTTTCTTCGGTGTAGTGATTTTACTGGATTTGTTCTTATCTTGCATGTTATGTTGATAAATGGAGTATTTGGTTTGGTTGGCAGTATCTTATTTCAAGTATTTTTAAGCTTTATGCCTATTTTTAGATTTTTTTTTTGTATTAGGTATTAGCTATGAGTCTATATTATGCAGTTTTCTAAGCCTTATTGGGAAGACCTTGTCTTGAATGGAGAGAGAATGTTATAAAGGTAGAACTCAGCTGAGATAGCATGTTTGATGTTGCACAGGTGAATCTAATCTATATGTTCAATTTCATTTAAGAGGATGGATTGCATGAATTCCAGAAATGATCCCAAAGAAATGATTGCAAATGGAAGTTATTTTGATTCATGTGACCATGCTGAAAATATGGGACAGTGGCCACTAGACACAAAATGTTGATTAAAACTTGTTCTGTACTGACTAAGCTGAGAATATTAGTCATGACTGTTTATAATAGTGAGCAATGACATCTACTGAGGTGGAAGTTAAGGAAGTCAGACAGGTCATTATCTGCTGAATGTGAGGAGGGGCTGACATAACTATGGTTAGTGGACCAAATTCAGAAGACTGTCAATGACTGGGGAAGGAGGATAGGTTATGTCTTTGTTAGGTATCATAGCTGTGGAGGTGACTGATGAGTTTGCTTTAACGAATGAAGTATCAAACTGAAATGCAACTTCAAAATGAGAATTGTCACATAAAGAGCTCGGTTGATGTGATTTGCTAAGTTTAAGAAGTTTACTATAGTCCTCCCAAACTTGTCTGCAGTCATTGCAGTTTGCCTGTATGTCTTCCCTGAATCTGCATGTGTTTTTTTTTTGAGGATGAGCTGTCCTCCTACATCCAAAAGAAGACTTGTAGATGGGCTAGTGCTCCTTCAGTCTGCTCATAGGTGTGTGGGGTACATGAATGAATTTGTCTACATCCTGTAACAGAGATGGTTTCTATCCAACATTAGTTTTTGAGGTTTGCACACACTTAGTGCTGGTATATGCTCTGGCTGTCCAGTGACCTTGAAATGGATATGAGTATTGAAGAATGAATGAATGAAAGAAAGAAGGAAGGAATATTGTGTGTCAGTCGATAGGAGTGTAATTAACGTCACATTTTTGCCTATGTTTAGTGCATTTTCAAATTTTTCATGTAGGAATTAGGTTGCACTTACAGTTCCTAGGTCAGACCCATTTTGAATATAATGCTTCCTTTAATAGTTTTAATAGCATGTTAAGAATTTCAGATAATACAGGTTTTTATTAGTTCTTTTGTTTACTGTGCGATTCTCTAAAGTCTCAGATCCAGCTTGTGAACACTGTATGAATAGCTTTTAATATTTTTAGGTTGTTTAGTGGGTACTTGATTTTATTCCTTAAGGCCTTACAAGATAATTTATTTTTCAGTCATTCATTCTCTATTGCCAGATTTCAAGGGTTTGGGAGCTGCTTGTGTAGAGCTTTAAATTTAGAAGCATATGTACCTATAATGACTAAAATAAATGACTAAAATAAATGGAGATATAATTTTAAATATATAACTGAAGAAGTTGGGCCAGGTTTACTACTCATATACTTCCCAAGAGGTGGAATAAAATCCTTGTGGGTGAAAGGAACAGGACTGTCTTATGTGATTGCACAATCAGACGGGATGCTTTTAAAGCTGTATAAAAAAAAGTTGTCTGGTGGTATGGTGACCACCAGTCTTGAATCCAGTCTCTTTTGTTACTATACATTCCAATGTGAGCTTGTGCTGTGGGTACTACTGTCAGTGACCAATGTCATCAAGCTATGGATCTCTACAGACAGCCTTTTCATTATATATTTGATTTTATCTTTATACTCTTTCCGCTTCCACTATCGCTCTTGTATTTTTTTTTCACTTTATTGATCTCACTTGATTAAAATTGTTTTTTGTAGGTTTGCATACCAGTAGAATACAAACATCCAAAAAAACCCCAAAAAAACAAAATGTCACAGAGACCATCGGTTCAAAAGAGCTTTACTTATGCAACCGATAGATCTGGTACCTTGATCTTTCACCTTCAAAGGATGCAGAAACATTCACAAGCTCACAGTATATAACCAGGGCACCCCTCCATGATTACATCTCAATTAACCTTGTTAAAGTGCCCCATGCAATAAAAATACAATAAATATTTATTAATCACATTCAAAATAACTCATTTATCAAAACGCAATAACTTTAAAAAAATAAAACCTACAAAATTAACATTTTGATAAACAATTTTAATTCACTTAGCTTAAATTAACCTCAAGATTGAGACTGTTAGGATGAAATGTTCTAAAATTCAAAATAATTTTGCTCTCTAATTCATTCAACCTTTTATTAACATCCCCTATACAAAACAAGTTGTGCCAATATACTAAAGAAAAAAGATCCATTACTACCAGCATGTATAGCGTTAAAATGCTCACCCACAGGACTCTTTCTATTCTAATTATGGATGTCCCCCAAATTTTCCATTATTCTAACTTTCACAACCCTCTTTGATTGTCCTATATACCACTTGATGTTATTGCATCCACACCCCACAATGTAAATCACCCCACATGAAATGCAATTGAATCTTCCCCTAGACGTAAATTTCTGCCCATTGATACTAATACCAGAGATATTCCTGATTTTGCTACATACTTTACAGTATCCACAACCAATTGATCCTACTAACTCTTAAGACACATTAAATAATGCCATGTTTAAAAGATCTTTTAAATTAAAGTACCTACCATAAGAGAAATTCACAAATCTAGGGCATAAATGCCCCACAGACTCATCCATGCAAACAATATGACAAAATTCCAAAATTCATTTTTTTCACTACCTCAGAGAACGGAGAATATTTAGACACAAAATATAAATTCTTCCTACTATTTTCCGGAACCATTTAATCTTTAATCTGTCTTATAATATCCCTGCCATTCACAGTACCTCTTTTGGTTATATCCGTTTGGTTCTCAAGCATATTTCTTGGGCATGATTTAAAATTTCTTCCTTATATCCCCTCTCTTTTAACCTCCTTTTGACTGCTAAGAAAAATTTAGCCTTACAATTCCCTTCTGAAGTATTACAGGAAATTCATTTAAATTCACCATAAGGAAGACCGTCAATTAAATGGGAGGATGCACACTTTCAACATGCAAAAACTTATTAACTGCAATGGGTTTCCTAAAAAGCCTATATTGAATGTTAAACAGGCCATCTACATAAAATTCCACATCCAAAAACTGAATGGATGAGCTGCCCTCCACCCTGGAAAATTTTAAACCATGGTCATTCATGTTCAACTCAGAAATAAAATAACCAAAATCTGATGGGTGTCCCTTACAAATAAAAATCAGATCACCAATGTAACTTCTATATATTAGCACTTGATCTCTTTAAAATGCATTACCATAAATAAACCTCTTCTCAAAAAACTCCATATAAACGATGGCATAAGTGGGAGCATAAAAGGCACCCATCGCAGTCCCTTTCTTCTGAGGAAAAATGTCATTGTTGAGCCTGAAATAATTATGTGTCAAACAAAACTCTATCAACTTAACAACAAAGGCAGTACGGGGACCTTCACCCATTATATCCCAAATCATCTCCAAGCTCCATCTAAGCTGTATGTCCATATACAATGAACTAACATCAACTGAAACCCAATAAAAATCCTAGTAAAAAAGAAGGAGAAGCCAAGTTATGAAGTATAGGAGTAAACACACCAAGACAAATGTCCAGAAAAAACGTAAACTCCTAATACTGCTAAAACCACACGGAAGGAGCAAAAAACCACTGTAAAATCCAGTATAAATCCAATGTTCTTTATTGTAGGTAAGCACTTTCACAACCAGCCCTGGTTGCTTCCTCAGACCAAAGATTACAAAAACACTTCATCCCAAACTTTAAAAGCCTTGAATCCTGTGTCACATGACTATGACCAATGAATTAATTAAATGAGTTAAAAGAACAAGTACATTCAAAATGCAAATACACTCAAAAAGCACAAAAGTTCATTCAAGGCAATATATATAAAAAAGGCATATAATATAATGTAAAATAACCATACAAAGAACATACATAAAAATACTATATATATATATATATATATATATATATATATATATATATATATATATATATATATATATATATATATATATATATATATATATATATATATACATATATATATATATATATATATATATATATATATATGGTTCCCTATCAGAAGCCTGAAACACTATAAGCCTGAAAATCAAAATCCTGAAAACTATAGACTGTAAGTTCAAAATCCTGAAAGACCAAAATCCTGAAACTCAAAATCCTGAAACACAAAATGGACATACTGACGTCATTGTGGCTTTGCTATTGTTAGCCCTGTGGTGTTGGGTCATGCGTTGGGTTCAGGTAAGTGTGCGGTTGGTTTTATGTTAGGGTTAGGGGCGGTTTAAGTGAGTTAGGGTTAGGGCGCAGGTTAGGCATGTATACAATAGTGACAAATATTGGGGTTAGGGGTGGTTTAAGTGAGTTAGGGTTAGGGCGCGGGTCAGGTGAGTGTGCGATAGTGACGGACTTTAGGGTTAGGGTTAGGGTCAGGGTCAGTTGGTAGATATTAGTGTCTTTATAGTGACACATTAGCATTATTTGTGTTTTCAGGATTTTGAGTTTCAGGATTTTGGTCTTTCAGGATTTTGAACTTTCAGTCTATAGTTTTCAAGATTTTGATTTTCAGGCTTATAGTGTTTCAGGCTTCTGATAGGGAACCATATATATATATATATATATATATATATATATATATATATATATATATATATATATATAAAAATAAAAATAAATAACCTGTTATACTATCTAACATACTAATACTACCCTATCTGTAAATCACTCATGAAACAGCTTTCTTCCTAATATTAAAAAATATTGTATGTATGAATAAAGAAAAAAAATTTAACTAAATAAAAATCCTCCTGACGTTTTACTTTGATCACTACCTCACACAAATGTTGAGTATTTTTAATATGTACCGGTATATTAACTTAAAATTCCTTAAGCAAAAAATTAAAAAATATCCCAACGTTCTGCAAGTTGGAATCCACCCCAGAAACGATTGGTTTCCCAGATGGATCCAAAAAATCCTTATGCAAATTCAGGATAGCATAGAAAATAGAATCACGAGGTTTGGAGGTATAAAGCTTTTTTACATCTTCCATCAATAAAACGCCCACTCTCCTACCCCTTTCCAGCAATTCTAGAAGTTCACCATTAAAATGGCAGTTAGATTATGATTAATTTAAACATACTCCTCCTCAAATAACAACAGCTTATCTGGTTATACTTGGCCTTTGACATAACCCAGTTGCCCCCTTTATCGGGTTGTTTGAACACACATCTATCTTATACACCCTTTAACTCATTGAGGGCCTCCCATTCATATTAAGTTAAATTGCTTTTGTGACTTAATAAACTTAGCATATTCAAATTCAACTTTTTTACATATAATTTGCTCAAATAAACACACTGCAGTAGAAAGCTTAGGAGGTGAAAAGCTACTAAATGTGGGTAAAGGATGAAATATAAGTTTACTATAACATGTACTAAAACATGAACCAGTTCCCCCATCTCACAAACTTAAAAGTATTATCATTTATTATAATTTATATTTGAGATCTAAATGAATTGGTTTGGGGGGAAACAAACTTTATCTTTAAAGCAGTATGTACAATTGATGACATTGACTGTAAGTGAACATGTGCATATTTTATGAGATTTCATTGGTGGTTTTGAATGATGGTTGAGAGCCAAATTTTTTTTAAAAAAAGGTTCATGGATAGTAATGTTTATTATGATGAAGTTCCTTATTCAATAAATAAGGGACAAAAGTGCTAAAAGAAGTCTGTGATGCCTGATTTGGTTTCTAAGGTTCCAGGTCGCATTGCCACCGGGTTTTTTTATGAAGTTTCTGAATTTTACCTTGGCTGTGTTGGTTTTGGTGTTCTAATATAAATATAAATATATATATAATATACATACATACACACAAACACACACACACACACACACACACACACACACACACACACACACACACACACACACATGGGTCCTTATCAGACGATCAGAATGCCATTTCCGCGAATATGAAATGATCGACACTTGTTGCGCGAACTACATAAATGCAGAATGTCCAAAACAGCGAAATCTGAAATGTCGAAGTGTTTTGGTTGGCCTGTCTGTGGTATAGTGTGCGATAGGTATGGACCTTAGGGTAGGGTGCGGGTTAAGGTAAGTGTATAGATAGGTAATGTATGTAAGATTTAGTGTAGTATTAGAAGTAGGGTTTTGTTAAATGTATTTATGTGTGTTATTTATTTTGTTAGGGTATATCTCTGTAGGGGAAGTGTGCGGTAGTTACGGACCATAGGGTTAGGGAGAGGTTAAGGATAGTGCATAGATAGTTGTGCATGTGGGGTTTAGTTTAGTGTTAGAAGTTGGGTTTTGGTGCTTTATTTTAGGGTTAGGAGTAGGGATTGGTTAGTGTTTGTATGTGGTTTCTTTATTTTGTTTGGGTAGGTAGTATGTAGTGGGTGGTGGGTTTGGCCGACTATGACCGTTCGATGTTTTAAATTTCATAGTTTAGTGCGTTCGGTGTATTCGCAGTTCGATTAATACATGTCAATGTTTTGGTATTCACTGTATTGGATTTTCGCAGAACTGATATAGACCCCACATGCACACAAACAACCACACACACATATATATATATATATATATATATATATATATATATATATATATATATACTGTAGAATTGCAAATTTGGCATATAATAGAAATTTGCCCAAGCTAGTTGATGTATACACATTTGTCAGTGCACAGAGTGGTTTAATATACATATGTACATGTTTACAAAGAATTGTATAAAGAAACTTTATTGTTTCTGATCAGCAGTATCACAAACATGGCACTGTTTAGAGAATCTGTATGATCCAAGTTTAAGAGTCTGTGTGACAACCTATTCTGGTTTATCAAAGAAACTTCATTTGTTTATTTTATTTATCCTATGTTCATAGGTTCATAGGTTGGTACTAGGCTATCGGCCCTAGGGCCTATACAAGCCAAGCCATAACAATTCCCTGGCTATTTCTTCCCACACTATTTACTTCCTGGACCTCTGTCTAGCAGGGCGACTGCCATGATCCCCGGGGTGAATTTCCTTTCTCCCATCCAATCATCAAGGTTCCTTTTGAAGAGGGCCAGATTAGTCCCACTAGGCTAATAGCTTCTTTACAGGGGAGACTTGAGATGTTAGTTATACTACTAGGAGAAATTTGGCCAGGGCATCAGGGAGCTTTTACTACTTTTTGGAACTGCTAGATGGTGCCAGAGGACTCTAAATCATCAAGGAAGAGGTCTAAGGGAAACAGCGGCATGGATGAGGTGAGAAAAGCTAAGGCAATTTGGAGGTGAAAAGTGAGAATTTGGAGAAAAATTTGCTCCAAAATTTAAATAAAGATTCCTGTATGGTGGATGGTACAAATGTGCATAATTTAGCTGTCTCCATGGAGAAATAAGTAAGCAAGTCTGTTGAAGTGGTGCATATAACAGAACTGGGGCCAGGAGGTCTTGTAAATGAAGTTCTGTTAAAATTAATAGAGCAGGATGATCCAGGTGACAATTCTGCTGTTTCATGGGGTGATATGGCAGATACATTTTTCAGAAGTGCTGAGGATAATAATGTGGAAAATTAATCAGGTGATATGTCAGCAGAGAATGCAGCAGTTAAAACGTATGCTGTAGTGACAGAAAGTAAAAGAGGAAACAGCAACAAACTGAGAAGGTGTCTGGTTTTGTGGCAGCAGATCATGCAGGAACTAAAACATAGCAGCATTGACAGCAGGCAGAAAAGGACAGCAACAACAAAATGTAATTAAAATTGTTTTTAAAAAGAAGAGAAGATCAACTGTGAGGGGGAAAAAGAAGTTTGTAATAGACAGATATTTTGTGTGGGACAATTTGGGTTTTAAAGTTCAAGAAATTCAGTCTTTTATACATATTGGGACAAAAACTTTTTGTGACTTAACATTTGAAACTAAGGGACTGATGATGAAATTTCTGGAACTGTGTAACAAAAAAGTTTCTTGGTAGTAACTTAAATGTAAAAAAAATACTTTACAGCTTAGAACTGATAAACTGAGGAAGTTGGAAGCTGTTTAGCAATATGAAAAAAAAAAAAACATAGTGAAACACTTGTCAAGTGCTATTTTTATGGCTTATCATAGAGAGACATTAAGATATGTTGACTAGCCCAAATCATGTTTCTTTTGTGGGAACTTTTTCATTTAATTCATGAGTGTAACAAGGTACAATGCAAGGTGTATAAAAAGGGACACTTTTGGATGGATTGTCAATTGCAAACAGCAAATAATGAAAAAGAAGGGGAACGGGAAGAAAACATACACAAGGAAGGGCAGCAAGAGGCTGGTAGAGAGGGTGAAATATAAAAAGAAACTGTAGAAGAAGAAGAAGAAAAAAATAATGGAGGGGAAAATAAGGAGAACGTGTATGCAGGAAGAGAGGTCAGGGCAAGGGAATGATACTAATAATTTTTATGAAGTTCTAGCAGGTGAAAAATCTGATTCTGAAGATCAAGAAATATTTGTATATCAGATTTGTATATAAACCCAGATAAAAATATTAATTTGAGGAGTGAAAATGAAAAATTAAATATATTTCCCCCAAACTTCAAAAGGAGGAAAAGCAATAACCTTGGAGTATTTCAGTAAAAGTGAAAAGTATTATTAACACTATAAGAAATATAGGGATAATGGAATGGTGTGCTAAATCTCATGTGGATATTATTCTGTTAGAGGATGTAAGATTCCTGAAAAGCAAACCAAAAAATTGTGGACGGGTATATAATATGAAACGTAGGAAGTGAACTCTGTTGTGGTATGGCTGTGGTGTGTAAATAAACAGTGAAAAGTCTAAGTGCAAAGTTAGTAAGCTTGGCAAGGTTAACTGTTGTAGATGTGAGTAGGAGAGAACATATTTATAGAATTATAGAATTATATGCTTATATAAGTAGCAAGGGAAGAAAGAATCTTTTTCTTTTTCAATAAATATTAGTCTATGTATTAGTTAACATGAACATTTTAATTGCAAGGGACTTTGTGATTTAAGGAAAAATTTTAAAAAGAAAGGGAAAGTGATGAAATGTGGTAAATTAGCTGAGTGGAGAAAAAGTCAGGAGATGTATAGAATGTGGCACTTGGATCTGAAATTGATTATTTTGTATTATCAGAAAATTTGGAGGTGGCAGGTAGTGATAGAATTGTGATGGGTTTTTCAGACCATTTAGCAATATGGATGGAAGTGATGACGGAAGGGAATATATTAAAACAGGAAAGGAAATAAAAATAACAAATGAGAGATTATGTGATGAAACTGGAGAGTGGGGAGTACTGCAGTTAGGGAAGGGACATATAACCATGAAGAACTTCCTTAGGAATTGGTTTGAATGGTCGATTGAAAATGATAGGATAATATAAGAAAGGAAGATAAAGAGAAGTATGTGAACACGTACAGAAACTTATTAGGAAATTTAGAGAATAATACAAGGCAGCATTATGATATGGAAAAAGAGAGAAATAAAAGAAGTTCAGAAAAATCAAGGCATTACTGTTTAGGCAGAATATTATTTACAAGGGAGAAGGAAGGGGTTATCTGTATATTTGAGTAAAACAGTAAAGGAGGGGATTAGTATAATGAAAGAAATGAAAAATGAAAAGGAGAGGTAAGAAGAACACAAAAGCCAGTCATGAGTATTGTAATACAGCATGTAGAAATATGTATAAGGGTAAAAAACAGTAAAGTAAGAGAGAATGGAATGTAAATAAAATCTCCAGAAAGAGTTAAAGACTATTTTTGAAAAATAAATTACTATTAGTGAAATGGATGAAGCACGTATGAAAGTAAATACTGATTCAGTAACAGGCCCAGATGGTATAGGTCAAGGAATGTACAAGAAATGAATGGATTGGCAAAGAGTTTTTTATTCTTTTTGTGAATGTACTAAATGAATGGTTTAAGGAATGGCTTGTTTATGAAGAGTTATGTACAAAGGTATTAATTTTTTTATACAAGAAAGATGAGAAACATTAAATAAAAATTGGAGACCTATCACACCAAATAACACAGATTATACATTTTTATGAGTATAATACAAAGGAGAATGGAAGGAAGGATGACGGAAGAAAGTATATAGAATTGTGCAGTGACTGAGACCTCATTCAAGGCTCCAGAGAGCACCCCTGCACTACCAGGCTATAATTCATACCACACTTTTCGGCCATGTAACCTGGACCAAAACACCAAAGGTGGAGGTGTGTCCATATTCATTAAGGATATCCACACCTCCAGGCTAGTTGCTCAGCATAATGCATCCGAGGTTATCCAAGTGCAACTAACTCTGGGCAAAACTGCAATCCAAATTGTAGCTTGCTACAGATCCCCCACCATGCCCCAGGATTCCCACTCCTCTTTTCTTGATGTACTGGAAAATATTAGGGTTCAACCAAATACCCTAATAATAGGTGATTTCAACTACCCCACCATTAACTGGGAAAACTACTCATGTACCAACTCCTTAGCTCAACGCTTTCTGGACTTCATAAACTCCAATGCCCTGGATCAACTTATCCACACTCCCACCAGGGGCAACAATATCCTAGACCTAGTCATTACCAACATGAATGACTGGTGTTCCACACCTGAAGTCAGCTCCTCGTTGGTCCGATCCGACCATAAGCTAATCACCCTTGATATCCCCATCTCGCCCCCACCCCCACATTAAGGAAACCATTGTAAAAAATTTCTCCAAAGCCAACTTCATGCTTCTTAAGACAGAAGTGGTGAACTTCATGACACCCATGCAGATGGACAATACAGTTACAACTGCTGAAACCTACACAAATGCATTCTATAAGCACTTATACGAGTGCATGGATCGTGCTATCCCAAACAGAACCAAGACACTAACCTCCAAAAAAAGGAAGCCAATCTGGTGGTCCCCTGCCATAAACAAACTGTACAACAGAAGGAAGAAACTGTTGCAAAAGAGAGTAAAATCCCATGAGTGGAGGAGCTCCCTGGTCAGCCTCAGTAAGAAGCTGAGATCCCTTATAAGAGCCCCCAAATCTAGCTACAAAAACAAAATTGCCACTAATTCTAAGGACAGCCACAAAGCATTCTATAGCTATGTCAAGAATCTCGATGGCAACACCCATATCTGCTCTGAGTTACAGCACAAAGGCACGAAAATTACAGCACCAACTGATATTGCCAACATCCTGGCAGATAGGTTCAGTGCTAACTTTACCCACCCTCACCCCCTAAAGGGCCCATATCTATACAGGAAAAAATCAGAGTCCCTGTAATCATAACTATGCAGGTAAAAGCTGCGCTCTCTAAAGTCAAAAACACAGCATCCATGGGACTGGACAACATCCCAGGCTGCGTTTTACATGAACTTCAGAATGAACTGGCTCCCCACTTAAGCACCATGTTCAATATGGCTTTGTGCCCACTGAATGGTGCACAACAACAGTTATCCCACTCCACAAAGGGGGAGCCACCACTGATCCCGGGAACTATCGACCTATTAGTCTGATGAGCCTGGTCTGCAAGGCCATGGAATGTATCATCATGGAACTCATAAACAAAGACATTGGTAACCTCCAAACTCTGGATCCCACCCAGTTTGGGTTTGTGAAAAGCAGATCATGCCTCCTGAACCTGATCGACTTCTTTGAGGCAGTCACCAAAGCCGTAGATGCAGGTAAGGTGGTTCACACAGCCTATCTTGACCTCGCCAAGGCTTTCGACACCATCCCCCATTCTGGAATTATAGCTAAACTCACTAAACTAGGTATAAATCCCTATGTCACAAGATGGGTTGCCAACTGGCTCACTGACAGAACCCACACTGTAAAAGTTGCAGACTCCAAATCTGAACTCAAAGCAGTGACAAGTGGAGTACCACAGGGTTCCGCCCTGGGACCTCTCCTGTTTGTTATCTACTTCTCTGAAGTACAGGCTAACACAGAAGGCCTCTGGCTAATGAAATTTGCAGATGACTGCAAACTAGGAGCCATAGTCAAGTACCCAAATGATGTGGACATCCTACAGAAGGGCCTTGCTGAGACAGATGCCTGTTGTCAGAGCCATGGCCTCAAGCTCAATGCCAAAAAGTGCAGTGTCATCCCCTTTGGTAAAATCTCTGTACCCATGAACTACCACATAGGCAGTAATCTACTTAACACTGAATGTGTGATAAGAGACCTTGGGACCCAGGTGGACAGTAGTCTCTCCTTTGATAGTCACATCGCCACAGTAGTCAGGAAGTCCTTCTATTTGACATACCTCATCATAAAAGGGTTCTCATCCAAGAAAAAAGAGGTCATTGTTCCCCTCTACTCGACACTCATTAGACCCATTATAGAGTACAATGCCCCTTTTGGAATGTACCTCACAAGACATCTGCAGCAGCTGGAAAGGCCACAGAAGTACCTCACAAAGAGGATTACTGGCCTCAAACAAATGCCCTACACTGACCGCCTCAAAAAACTCCAGCTTTACTCCGTAGCATATCACCTACTCTGAGGTGATCTCTGCCTAACATGTAAAGCTATGTCAAACCCAGAGCTGTTGTACATGCTACACCTAAAGAAATCCCAATCCCTCCGAGCTACACACTCTAGGGACCTAAGCCTTGTCACCACAATAAACAGGACATGCTGGAGGGATAGATTCCTGTCCCAGAGATTTCCCATACTCTGGAACTGGCTACCCATCTATTTCAAGCAAAGTTCTTCATTAGCACTCTTTAAGAAAAATCTTGATGAGTGGATGGGAAATAGGAAATACACCCAGGGGATCACTTCTGTGTCTCTGCTCGATAGTGGCACAGGAAAATAACTTTCTTGGGTGGCGTAAACCAGGGAACCTTGTTGGCTAGGCTTATGTAGGCCCTTGGGCTGATAGCCTAGTACTACCTATGAACCTATAAAAGGGATTATGTAAAACTTATGGTAGATGATATTAGCATGGTATTTGATACAATAGGACGGGATGCTTGTGGGATGTTATGGAGGAGTAAGATAATAGAATTAGGCGAGTGTGTATGTTAGCATATCAAAATAGAGTGAGAGTGTTGGTGAATGGGTGGGCTAAGTAAAGAAATATGCATGAAGTGTAGTATAAGACAAGGATATCCCATGAGTGGAATATTGTTCACATTGGTAAGGAATGTGATGCTGAGTGAAATAGCTTATAAAATGGAAGATGGTAGTTATGTAATGTAAAAGGAGGTGGTGATTCCAGTAGTTTTTTTATACACAGAGGATATAGTTATAGTTGCTAAGAACAAAATATGGATGAGGGAAGTGTTTGTGTGCATGTTAATAAGTGGGAATGACCTTGAATAAAGATAAAAGTAAGGACTTGAATGATGTGCTGAAAATTGGGGATGTGTATTTTTCAATGAATGAAGTGTATTTGCTAGGGATCAAATTTGGAAAACAATTATGTAGTTATTATGCAATGAGATGGTTTGATAAAATAAATTAAAGAAATATGTCTTCTCTGGAGGATGTATAGATTATAATTCAGGAAAAAGGCTTATCTTGTAAATTCTGTATTAAATGGAAAAAGAGAATGTATGTCAAAGGTTTATATGATCCCACAAATATATGAAAGAAAAATTGCACAGTGTTTTCTTACATATGGGGTTCAAGGCTGAGCACAGTGAAGAGGTGTGTTGTAAATGAGTGAATATAAAGGGTAGACTAAAATTTATTCTATGTAATACGGGTTATTTGTAATGAAAGATTGAATAAAATTTTATTTAATGGAAAATATATTTGGCAGATATATTGCAAAAAATTAAATTATGGTTGTTGAAGAAGGAATAGGTGATCAGTTATTGAAGAATAACAATGAAGAAGTTATAAGAAAAATTATAAATAGTTAAAAAAAATAAAACTGTGTATATATGTGCCTATAAATATGTACATTTTGTTAATGTGTAAATATGTATATAACATGTTTTTTGTGTGAATAAAAAAGGAACCCTACTCTTTTCAATAGGAGCCATGAGATCTTTTTCATTCATCTGAGTAACCACCAACTGAAGCAGATGTGACCTCAGTTTGAAGTCTCATTCAAATGGTGGCACACTCAGGAGTGTTGCTAAAGTATGAAACTAAGAATAAAGATCATGTATATTATTTCTAGGTCTATAGACATGTCACATATTAAAATGGCCTGTGCCCACGTTATGGCAGTTTGAGTGTTGCATTTAGGTTTAAATCCACATTGTCTGCTTGTGAGGATATTATATTTTTGATGTAATTTTTATGTTTGTAAATATGTTTTTTTCTAGTATTTTAGTGGTCACTTGAGGCAATTGGTCCAAAGGCATTTGTAAATGTAGGGTTTGGAATTTTAGGCAGAGGGTGAAGTATAGCATGTTTAAATGACTGTGGGTCTATTTCTGGAAAGGAACATTCTAAATAAATACAAAAGGCTGGCATAACATGTCTCTACCAAGTTTCAAAATTAGGGGATGGCTAATGAGGCTGTGTGGATTGTGGTATGTCTATAAATTAGCAGTTCCTCGACTCTCTTCTTGGTGATTGTCTTAAAGTAAAAATTCTGCTGGTCATTTTGGTGGATTGGCAATATTTTCATGTAATGTGTTTAGCAAGTTGATAGCAATATGCTCTGTATTGCTTGATTTTGGAAAAATCTTTGAAGAGTCAAAGTTGTTAACATTTTTTTTTTTGACCTAGGTGTGCTTCTTGGACTTTCCTGTACTATACAGTTTTGGCAATATATATAGATATATATATATATATATATATATTTTTTTGTATATACGTATATCCATATATATCTGTGTTACATTACTGAAAGTTCAAATCAGCGAATAGTAATCCAATGATATGACAACACTGAAATTGCATAAAACCGAAAATTTACTTTCCCAAAGTTTAAAATATTGAAACAGCTGCTGCACATGTTTTACAGTGCTCTGAGCTTCTGAATGGAGATCACACTACAGTGAGGATCAGGAAACATACCCTTTTCCTCACTGTAGCGGGATCTCAGAGTTGGTATATATAATTTACACTACAGTGAAAAAAAGTTAATTTCCTAACCTCAATATATGGTGATTGTGATACAGTGAGGTTAGGAAATTAACTTTTTTTCCACTGTAGTGCGATCTTGGAGTTGGTATATTTAATTTAAGGGGGTGTGGGGGGCAGATCCCCCCACATGACAGGTGCAGGGGGGCTTGCCCCCCCCCTGCAGAAACCTAGTAGAAAGTGTGTTTGCTATTTAGGTGTTGTTATAGGTGGAGAGGATGTTATTTACATATGTGTTGTAGTTTTCAATGTTATGAAGCACACTTTCAATGTTCTGAGTTTTCACTGTTTTGGGTAGTCAATGTTTTGTGATTTAGATGTTTTTGTCTCAATGTTATGAAATTCAACGTTATGAAATTTCAATGTTATGCAGTAGATCCATATGTGTATGTATGTGTGTGTTTATATATATATATACATATATATATATATATATATATATATATATATATATATTATATATAGAGAGAGAGAGTGTGTGTCTGTGTGTCTGTGTGTGTCTATGTCTGTGTATCTGCATGCTTGTGTGTGTGTATGTGTGTTTAACCAAAACAAGAATCCAGTCTATAATAAAATAACTCTGCTATGTTTGTACAAAATCTAGGACAATAATAATAATAATAATAATAACAAAATTATAGACAGATATATATTGAAGTGGTTACAAAGTATTAGAAATGCTATGTACTACCTACTTTATATGACTTTAAATTATTATGACTACATTAGAGACATCCAAATAGCAAATATATTATTTTGAGCTTCTGATATGAAAATATCAAATCCAAAAGTTTATGTTAAAATAATACTGAGCAGTAAAAATAAATGACGAAATCTGACTCAAAACAAGTCTATCTGTTGAGTTACTAAATCAGTTGAATAAGCATAAAAAATCAGTTGAATAAACACATAAAATCAGAGGTAATACTAATGCATATTCTTAGACATAAACATGTACATCTCTACTTACTAACAGCTTTTACATGCTGACCTAAAAGAAAACATTAAATTCTCACCCTTGCGGGTATTGTCAGTCTTTGGCATACATCTGGTTCATTCTCATCAATTTTACAAACTTTTTACCCTGGTACCATTCTTTAATATAAAATATTTATTCACCATTTTAATTTTAACAATTATAATAAATTATACTAGAATGTACTTATTTAATATATAGTATCACACCAGTTTCTTTTAGTCAAAATGCCAATCAGAAATAGATGTCATTGTATAGGTGGAGTTTGTAGCAGAGTAAGTAATTATACCTAGACTATTTAAAAATGAAAAGTTTGAAAAACCATCTAAGCACCCATTAGGCCCCATAACATGTCAAGAATGAAGCTCTCAAGGTGAATTGTGGCATCCTTGTGGAGAACAGATAATAAACAGGTTATGATCCATGATTCGTTCATTTTTTAAATGACAAAACACTTACTGCAAACGGTTATACAAGCTTTCAGTGTTAACAGAATTAATCTTCAGTATGTACAAAAGATTAACAGTTAATGGAATATTTCAACAGTCATGATTCTACCAAACAGTATACAGCAAGTCTAATAAAATACATTAAAAACAATGAATTATATTCCTGTATAAAGCCATCAATATCTAACATGAATTTTCCATACAAGGGATAGGGAATATATGCATATTAATTAGTTGATGTAAATTGATTTGTCACATACACCATACCAGGATATTTTATTTGCTGTAACATTAATTAATTAATGAATGAATTAATTAATTAATTATTGATTCCAATTAAACATTTTATTAAACAAATAGTTCATTTCAACACATTCAATAAAGTGCCCGTGCTATAATTCCTTGTCTATAAATACCTGCTGCTTGATGTAAAAATGTATTCCTTGAAGGCGTAAGACGAGGTACCAGATACATCAGTAAAGAATTTTACTTTATCCTGGTGTGGTGTATGTTTTATTGTTGCACATAAAAGATGGCTGTTTGATGTAAAAATGTATTCCTTGAAGGCGTAAGCCGAGGTACTGGATACATCAGTAAAGAATTTTACTTTATCCTGGTGTGGTGTGTGTTTTATTGTTACACATAGATCGAAGTGTGTTCTGCGTAAATTGATTTGTCCACAGCTGCCACTTCTCCACAGTGTTTTTTTAGACCTGTTTCTTATATTATTTTATTTCTAGCAGTCTAATCTCAGATGGTATACTAGTGAAATCTGTTATTGTTGGAGGTTGTTCCATCTTCTATTGTCTGGTGCATGCTTTTCTAGATGCTAATAAAACTAGATTAAACATGTTAAGGACAATTTTATTCATGACCTTATCCCCTTTATGTCCCATCAGAAAGAGTGTCCTTGTAATCAGGGTTGAGTCTGGGAAACATTATTACACAAGGATTGTAATTGTTCTTGAAATTCATTTAGTTTAGCACAATCTCCACCAAAAATGTGACCAGTCACCTGGCTCCCCTGTGAAGCATCTCTAACAGTGTGGCCCAACATTGTGGAAAAGTTTATACAATTTAGAGGAAGTATAAAGATACCTAAATAGGCACTGCCACCCACAAAATCTAAATGTGCTTGACTTGGTTACATATCTGGGAGCAAGGAGAAAAAAAAAAGATCACCAGAGCTCCTGAGGAATCAACAAGCCAAGGTCCAGCTCCCATTTAAGGCAAAACTTGGGTGTGGCTTTCTCCTTGAGGGTGGACAGCATTTTTTAGGCGACTAAGTGCACCCTTCACAGAAGCAGTGCCTGAACAATTATCTGGCATCCATTGTATGATTCTAGGTCTCTCAGCAGTCTTTATTTAAGTTAGCTTAAGTGATGCTAAATTGGCCTATAATATCTCATATAATCTTGGGAAGAGTTTCCTCAAGTTCCTGGCTCCTGAGAAATAGGAAGTCACTTAATAACTCTACTTAGAAAATCAATCTTTCAATCCACTTTTACAGAATGACATTGTGAAGTTTGTGTACTCCCCCAAAAGATGGCACCCATAATGAGCATTAGATCATTCTCTCAGTGTGGACAATCTAATAAAACAAAGGCCTTTCTAATCTGATGTAGGGTCCCCTAAAATATCCTACCTTCAACACATGCCATTTGACATGTCTTCTCAAATAATTTGCTATAATAAGACATGGGCCCTCCCATCTGAGTGGACATTATAGTTTTCCAAAAACGTGTTATTTGAGGGTTTATGAAATCCTGAAATATCTTAAGCCTACCAGTCGGCAAGTGAAGATCAAAGTCAGGGGCACCCAAACATTGATGGAAGAGAAAGGGTCTCCAAAGGTATTCTGGGTATAGAATTAGCCAACATAAATTCAGATATTAACAGCTTAAAACCCTTGTACTGTTTTGGTTTAGGGGGTATTAGGCTCCCCAAGGAATACTAAACAATTAGTGGCAAAATAAACCTATTGAAAACCTGTATCCTTTGTGGTAGGTCTGGGCATATCCCTCCCACTGTCTAGAAAGCTTTGGTGTTCTGTTTTGAATTTCTTTTAACATTAGTTCAACATAAGTGAAAATTGGTGAGGTCAATTTAACTCCCAAGTAGATTAAGTTATCATCTAGCTTCATAAATTGAAATGTTAGAACCAGGAATGGGTTGGAGGAATAGTTAATCCCTGTAGTCTTAGTTTTGGTAATTCTAATCTTGTAGCCTTAAAGATACTCAGTTCCCTAAATGTAATTCCTAAATCTCTCCAGATTTACCAAAGAAAGTCATCCACATACAATGCAAACTTTTTCTCAGTTGCCCCTATATGGTATACCAAAATGGGTATACTTCTCAGCTTGCACAAATGGCTCAAAGTAAATAATTATGGAGACAGGTATCAACCCTACCTGATTCCCCTACACAGAGGGAAAGAGCCTGAAACCCCAGAACATATCTTAATTCTTGCATGTGAACCTTTGCACAGGTTTGCAAGTAGTGTTGTGATTGATTCTGGGATTCAGACATGCTTAAGAATCTGAAATAAACAGGGCCGTCCTACCTAGTTGAAGGATTTTTCAGCATTGCAACTGATTAACACTAATCTTCTGCCTGATATCATCACATATGCTATTATAAACTCTACTGATAAAAGGCAACCAAATATGGTTCTTCCCTTGATGTACCCTGTCTGATCGATATGGATAGATTGGGAGTAAAGTGGACAGCCATTTGGCAATAATCACCTTAAATATTTTGTAGCCATGGTTTCACATTGAAATAATGTGGTACAACACTGGCGCTGTAGGGTCTTTATCAGGTTTGTGTATCACCGATCGCTTGCTTCCAAGCAGATGATATCATCACTGTGTTAATGATCTTATTGAATAAATTAACCATTTCTGGGATGAGCTATTATTTGACCAACAGAAAAATGTCCAAAGGGATTCTGTATGGGCCTGTTGTTTTATTCTTAGCAAGGGAAGTTATGACTGTTTCTAGTTCATCCATGGTAACAGGAGCAACACATTAATTCACCTTATCTGGGAAAAGAGTGGAGAGGTCCAGTATCTCATAATTTGGGAGTTATCTATGGGACCTGCTCAGCAGAACACACATCAGTATGATGTTACAGAAATTCTTTCAGAACTGCACCTGGAGTTTGTACCATGGTATTAGTTTCATTGTTCCATAATTTAGTTATCAGTCGCTCTCCTATCTGAGACCAAAGTCTAAGAGCAAAATTCCAAATACTCTTAGTACAGTTTTCAAAGTGGTGCAATTTTAATGCCATCTTTGTCTGCTCTATCCTATAATCTACTGTGTCCAGTTGTCCTTAGTGACAATTCTACCTCTGTCTCCCTCTTCCCTTTCATCCTTTCCATTTGACTAGCTAGTAATTGTGATTGCAAGTTATCTAATTTTCTCCTAAAGGCATGGTATTTATCTCCCCCAAATTTCAGAGATATCTGAAGAATCCTTTCTTTTCAAATGCCCCATACCTTCAACATATCCAGAGAACACACTGATAATGCTGAAAGAGTATCCAAGAATAATTGCTTGCACTGGTTTCCCTTGCTGAGAGGCAGAATTGTACGATAAAACCTAGGTATTTCAGGAGATACCAAATTAAGGGTCAGGAGCATTAAAGAATGATATGCAGCCATACTGATAAAGTATAACAGGCCACAGGTCAAACTGACAACTCCATAGTGATCACATATTTATCAATACAAGAGTAAAAGTTGAATCTATGAGAAAAGCAAGTATAAATATGAAGGGGAAAGTGATAGAACATTATGCAAGAACCATACTGATAAGATAGATGAAATGGTTAATGTACTTTCCCAACAAGGGGGCCATATACATCCTAGGACCTCTGTTAACCTCATCTAGCCTAAACGTAGTGCTCCAATCCCCTACCCATATAGTTATTCCCTCTTGGAATTCAATCCATGTTTGTAAAATTCCCAGGCAGGATATACAGACTGGTTAAGGTCATTAATTGGCCAGCAAGGAGCCCTTTCACTGTACAATATCTACCTTCCAAGTCAGTTAATTGAGAGGCAGTATTCCAGGGAACTTTAATCAGTATGACACTCCCCATGTCCCTGGGGTAAAAACATACCTTAAGGTATAATAATCTGACCTTTTGAGTTTTTCATGCATTCGATGAGTCAAATGTGTGTCATGCAAGCAAGCAAAAGCACGATCTATATCTTTAATAATAGAGAATATTTTATCTCTCTTAGCTAGACTAACCAAGCCATTAGTGTTCCAGGATAGTATATTCACCATAATGTTTTTCTAGGAGAAGAAAGATAACTGAGAAGGGAAGAAAACTAGATGCCAGTGACCTCAAGGTGTTGAACAGGCAATGTAGGACAGCACTATGCCCATATCAGCTATTTGAGTACATTCTAATCTGCATGGCATATTTTTGTAGAAATCCGTAGTAGTGGTTAAGAGTTTGGCAGGGCATAGAACTATATTATTAGACTCTAATGTAAACTGTAAATTAGAATTAGAATAACCTCAAAATTAAAACAACCAAATGAAAAAAAAATAATATGGAAAATAAAAAATAATATAGAATAACTACTTACACCAAAGTAAAGATGATAGTGCTTCCCACAAGGATGCAAACAACCTCTTCTTGGATAAACAAGGTGCGTGGAGTCTTGCTGAAAAGACAGTGGATATGAATAAAATCCAAAAATATTTCCTATTTCATCCATCCACTCCCTGGTCTCTACCCCAACCCCAAAACACAAAAACACAGTGCAGTAAAACCACTGTAATACTACCATACAAGATAATAATAGTAGGAATACGTTATGCCTGTAATTAACAGAAATTAACAGCAGCATTCCAAAAAAGGATTTGCTTAATGTCCCAACCAGAGTATATCTTAAGCTGCTCTAAAACAGTCATCTAATTCAATAGCACGTCAGCACTTGTTGTCCTGTATATTAGGTGCAGCAGTGGAGCAAAAGCAAATGAGTATTACCGCCGATTCTACACTCAGATGTGAGGGTCTCTCTTAAACAGAGGAGGTCAAAATCCTTAAGCATTAATAGTAAGTTTTTGTTAATCATCTTTGCAGGTTTCATCACATGAATACTAGAAAATGACTTGAGATTTGGGTTTGATTCGAATGCTTGGCACTCCAAGGGTCCAACGCCTGCTTCTACTGCACACAAAGAGGGAGAGGCAACCTTCTCCAACTTTGCTAAGGCTTCTTCTGGGGTAAGAAAAGTAGCTTCCCCCTGATAAATGTATTCAAAACTGTAAAGGATATTTGGTCAAACCATGCTCTTTTTGGCTGAAACTAGAACCAGAACCAATTAAATTACAGGTTACTGAAACTAATTAAAATGATGTTTTGTGTCAAATCAGAATCAGAAAAATCGTAAGATCTTTCTAATTACCTGTATAGTACTTACAATACTTTCATGTCTTATTTAATCAGTAATTTAATTATCAATCCTTATAAGAATTACAATTCATATACAGTCATACTTGTCATATTTTATATCATCCACATAAATGAAGAACTAAGTCATCTATGCTGCATTGCATTAAAGTGTATTGTGTGTCAGTGGTACAACAAGCAGCACACTCACCATTGGTCCTATAAGATAAGAAGGCTGTGGGTTCTGTTCCCAATCCAAGTGACTGTATTGCTTACACTACAGAGCAGCTACCCAGCATCAGGGGGTTGCTGTACTCCTAACTATGTTGTCCTTCAGATGAGATATTAAACTGGGGTCCTGCCTGCTTAAGCTTCTGGTAAATAAGGTGGATGTAAAAGATTCCATGGCACCTATTGGAAAGATCAGGGTCCTTTATTTTACATACATTTAAAAAAATACACTATTTACATTTCAAATATACATATTTATGTGTGAAGCAGAGGTGGGAGAAATATATTGCGACACTGGCAAAGGAGCAGCTTCTGGGCCCACAGATATGGGCCATGACAAGACAGAAGCAAAAGTGATGCATACAGTTACATAACCAAGCTAGGGCATGTAGTACTTTGGCAGTACACAATGCGCATCAGACATTACCATACCCACATTAGCCAGAAGGGAAGGCAGGGCAGTGTCAGTGGAGCAACAGGTAGCACACTCACCTTTGGGGCTAGAAGACCAGAAGGCTGAGCGTTCTATTCCCACTCCAGATGAGTGGATTGATGACACTACAGTTCAGCATTAGGGGGGTGCAACACTTCTGAGTGTGCCATCTTTTAGATGAGAAGTTAAATCAATGTCCCATCTGCTGGAGTTGGTAGCAGCACAGGTGGAAGTAAAAGATCCCATGGTACCTATAGCACTTATCAAAAAGAACAGTGGTAATCCCCTGATTACCTGGCCAAAATTTCCCCTAGTAGTAGAAATACCATGTTGGGTCTCCCCTGAAAAGAGGCCACCAGACTAGTAAGACTAACCTTGTTAACAAAGGAAAATTATAATGCAAGTTGCTTCATATGTAAGACACAATAGATATACAAAATTATATACTGAGTGAGTGAGTGACAAAATGCAATATATAGATGTATTATATAGAGTGTGGATTTAGTGTAGGACAATATTTCTGACCATATAATACATTCATGGAACTAGTACTAGCACTTTATGATGTTATGCATTACAAGGAATTGCATTTCTGGAACCTTCATGAATGAGCATCCCATTCTACTTATTTCACAACAAAAACATCATAAACCATGGAAATACATAAAATAGGCATGTGTGAAGAAATATTTTACAGTAAATTTATTGTAGTGCTTCTGTTTCATTTTTCAATGCATTTGTGCATGAACATTCCATTGTGTATGTATTGTCAGCATTGTGCAAAAATGCAACTATAAATCTGCTTGAGAACAGGTTAAACTTTAAGACTGCATGCAAATTCCAAAACATTACATGTGTGTAATTTCCAACATCATGTCTCATCAGCATGACGATTCCAGCATCATGTGTGGTATTCATAGTCTGGGTTTTTGCATACTAATAGAGGTGATCTGCAAAGAGCAGCACTACATGGCTATGCAAACCTCAGACAATTATGGAAATGTGGAGGACTTTTTATTTTGAATACACTCCACCTATCAGAAATGTGTAATGTGATTTACACAGTCTGATAGGGGGACAGCTGTTATGCTGTTAAGGGGGATTACTCATATGCGCATGAGTTTGATTCATAGACATGAATCTATAACAAACTCATTTGCATACAAAGTGTGTAAATAACCCTGAAGCTGCCCTGGAAAGCAGCCATATTTCAGTTGAGTACAGAGCTGCAGTGGGAGCTGACATTGTGCTTCAACATACCTGGACATTTGTACTAGAGGCGTCACTTGTTAACGATTATTTTCATGCTTGTGCATACATGGACATATTACTGAAAGCGTCACTTGGGTGAAATGTATATTTCAGTGCTACATTTTACTGAAGGGGTCATCTGAGTAAATGTATTATATATACGCTTGGGCATACCTGTACATTTTACTGAAGGGGTCACTTGGGTAAAATGTTTATTTTAGTGCTTGTGCATACATGGACATATTACTGAAGGGGTCGCTTGGGTGAAATGTATATTTCAGTCCTTGTGAATACATGGACATTTTACTGAAGAGGTCATCTGAGTAAATGTATTATATATACGCTTGGGCATACCTGTACATTTTATTGAAGGGTCATTTGGGTGAAATGTTTATTTTAGTGCTTGTGCATACATGGACATTTTACTGAAGGGGTCGCTTGGGTGAAATGTATATTTCAGTCCTTGTGAATACATGGACATTTTACTGAAGGGGTCATCTGAGTAAATGTATTATATATACGCTTGGGCATACCTGTACATTTTACTGAAGGGGTCACTTGGGTAAAATGTTTATTTTAGTGCTTGTGCATACATGGACATATTACTGAAGGGGTCACTTGGGTGAAATGTATATTTCAGTCCTTATGAATACATGGACATTTTACTGAAGGGGTCATCTGAGTAAATGTATTATATATACGCTTGGGCATACCTGTACATTTTACTGAAGGGGTCACTTGGGTAAAATGTTTATTTTAGTGCTTGTGCATACATAGACATTTTACTGAAGGGGTCACTTGGGTGAAATGTATATTTCAGTCCTTATGAATACATGGACATTTTACTGAAGGGGTCATCTGAGTAAATGTATTATATATATGCTTGGGCATACCTGTACATTTTATTGAAGGGTCATTTGGGTGAAATGTTTATTTTAGTGCTTGTGCATACATGGACATTTTACTGAATGGGTCACTTGGATGAAATGTATATTTCAGTCCTTGTGAATACATGGACATATTACTGAAGGGGTCACTTGGGTGAAATGTATATTTCAGTGCTTGTGCATACATGGACATTTTACTGAATGGGTCACTTGGATGAAATGTATATTTCAGTGCTTGTGCATACATGGACATTTTACTTTAGGGATCACTTGCGTGAAATGTGTATTTCAGTGTTTGTGAATACATGGACATATTACTGAAGGAGACACCTGAATAAGTGTATTATATTTATGCTTGTGCATACCTGTACATTTTATTGAAGGGGTCACTTGGGTGAAATGTATATTTCAGTGCTTGTGCGTACATGGACATTTTACTGAAGGGGTCACTTGGGTGAAATGTATATTTTAGTGCTTGTGCATACATCAACATTTTACTGAAGGGGTCACTTGGATGAAATATATATTTTAGTGCTTGTGCATACATTGACATTTTACTGAAGGGGTCACCTGAGTAAATGTATTATTTTTATGCTTGGGTATACCTGTACATTTTATTGAAGGGGTCACTTGGGTGAAATGTTTATTTTACTGCTTGTGCATACATGGACATTTTACTGAAGGGGTCACCTGAGTAAATGTATTATTTTTATGCTTGGGCATACCTGTACATTTTATTGAAGGGGATGTTTGAGTGTAATGTGTATTTCAGTGCTTGTGCATACCTGGACATTTTACTGAATGGGTCACTAGGGTGAAATTTTTATTTTAGTGCTACTGCATACCAGGGCATGTTACTATAAGGGTTGCTCGGGTGAATGCTTCATTTCAGTGCTTGTGCATACAGTACTAGGAAATGTTATTGAAGGGGTTGCTGGAGGACATAATTCATTTGTGTGTCAGGGAAGTACTTGTTTATACATGGTCAGACTGCTGAAGTGATCACTAGGCAAAGTAATTTATTTTGTCATTTTAGTGCTTGTGCATGATTAAGACTAACTGATGAAGGGCTTGAAATAATTTTTGCGTCAGGCAAGTGCTTTTGCACACTTAGATAAACAAGTTTGCAGAAGGCAAAGCACTGCTTTTAAGAATGGATGTGCATACCAAAGGAATGTCAGAATATAAATTACAAAACCACCTCATTAGCATACTGTGCTTTACAATACTTCTCATTTGTATCTCATTATTTTTAGGCCTTGCATATTAGTGTAAATGGCCTCCATGAACCCCCCCCCCTTTGCTAGACTCATTCATAAACAACAGGAATAATGCTATCACATTTGAGCAAGCAACTATAAATACCACCCCATCTTTTACCTACATGAATTTTCCATTATCATGCATCATCTTCTATAGCTTCCTGTAGGAACCCAAAACCCCTAAAATCTTTTCTGCGAGTTTCAGTAAATGAACCTTGTATCTGTTTCCTTCATACAGAAACTGAGCAAGACTACATAGGTATACAGATTGATCCACATGTAAACTTCTGTTGTCATAGAATAATGTCTATAACATTCTTAAACATTGAAAAACATTAGATAAGCTCTCACTTCTTTGAGTTATTTAAGTTGGGAAAGTAGCTTAACCAGAATTAGACTATTTCTTTCCTGCTGCTGATCTGCAGTCTTTACAATATACACTATTATTTCAAACCACGTATCACACAACTTCAAACTAACTAGGATGGCTTTAACTGCTAAGGCTAATTTCCTATTAAACTTATTAACATTCAGTTTGATTAAGCCAAAGGTTTACCACTTTTACCTTATGATACTAGATATACTGTGGATTATGTAGCATTTAGGACAAAAATTTGAACACCTAGTAAAAATTTAGAAGTGTAAGCTTTTCATAGACCTGGATAAATGATTCAATGGATTGAACGGCTTATGTCTGCACATGTTAATAATTAATTGCTAAACAATTATACATAAATGTATATATAACACATATATTCATCACAGCTGCATGTTATAGTATACCCATTGTTTTCCTGTATAAATATGTGTTCACTGTTTTCTACTATAAACATTGTATATCTATGAAGTGTTTGTCCTTGTCAATTGTTTTGGATGATGAATGAAAAGGGTTCTTGTATCAGTTTTCCATGTTTTCCAAAAATTCCTCTCTGCTCTAACTACCTCAAAAATTTTGTGTCACTATTTGTCTTGCCAGTGGATTGCCAACTGTGTTTTCACATTGTAAGCTAATTATTTGTTAGTTGTAGATTACCAACGTATAAAATTCTAATTTTATTATTGTACTGAGGAGCTTTTCTCCCTGAGCCTCCACTGAAAACAGACTCTGAATGGCCCAGTAGATTTTCCCAGTTAACACATTGCAAATAAATAAATAAATAAATAAATAAATAATAATTCAGCTCATTAAGAAATGTAAATAAATAAATAAATAAATTGTCTGCTGTATAATAATAAGTTACCAAAGGCGTTAACTGATTAATGCTGCATCATAACGGAGTACTTTGTGTTGGGTGGGCACCTCTACACCACCTTAAAGATGTCTGCACCATGGAGCTTTTATGGGATATATTTTTCCCATACATGTACAGAACAGTTATTAAGTATGTGTAACACAGTACACTGGGCTTCAACAAACTCTGGATTTTGGAGTTAGCTGCTATTTCCAGACCATATCATGCAACTTTTGTTGTTATACCCTGTCAGTGCTATGCTAGAAAAATTACATTCATAAACTTAAGCCAGCTAATATTTGTATCAAAAAACTTTATTGCAATATGATATAATGTAATATGGAGGCACACAATGCACAGCTTTTCAAAAAAGGGTGAATACAGATCTTGCAGGAAGTACAGCCAGGCTTTTTGGAATTGTACACCAGCCTGTACAAAAAAGAACACTAACTTCCTGAAAGGAGCCCTCTCAGTAAGAGCATTACCCATACACTATCTCGGGACAGTGCATGCTTCTGGAGAGCATATCTACTTTAATTCTATTAAATTGTTTATCTTGGATTTAAACAAGCTGCAAATTTGATGGTAGGAATTCTGACTGAATGATCACAGCCACATGCTCTGTAGGATCCCCCAGATAAATATAGGTAACAAAGTGCATATTATGGTGGACTTCACATATGCCTGGCTATGACTTCAGCCTTGTGTACAACAGCACACAGTGCATAAAAGAAATTGTATTGATATTGTAGAAAGGTACTGTGGAGCAGATGAAAAATCCTATCCTTGTACGCACAATTTACATGGGTGATACAAATATGTTTCTGACCTTTTATTTTAGATGACTTGTCTCATAAAGCTCATTACTGTGACTGTTATGATTAAGTGGTCTGAGGCAGAAATATGTAAGTATTTTTACCATATACAAATTCATGGAAATGGTGCTGTGGCACATAAACCTACATAACCCTTACCCAAAATCTATTTGGGCTTGTATCTGTTATACCGTCTGGTTAATAATATTAGTAATTGTGACCTAACCATAAATATTGGTGATCTAAGAGGGTCTGTGCCTTATATGACATATGTTATGGCTTGAATGGAAGAGCTCATGGATGGAGGAGTTCTAAACCATGTTAAATTCTATGACATTGCCTGATTTATTACACTAAGTTGTCTATCAAAAGTCCTCCTTGTGCACTATAGTATTCGCCTTATTCATTCTAACAAATATTTTTAAAAACACTGAATACTGTAGTAATACATTCCCAGCAGAACTTGAAATATGGGACTACCTTGCAGCAAAATGGAGTATATTCCTTCTACAGGAAATAAAAAATATAATGGATGAGTTTAAACATTTCCACTTGGAAGGACTGACGTGTTTCAGAGAGTCAGAAAGGTTCAGGTATGAAAAGTGACAAAATCTGTTGTGTGGCCCAAAAGGCATATACACAAATGTTGATAAAAGGTATAATGACATTTAGTTTAGAAAAGTATATGGTATGTATAAAAACAGTGATGCATATCTGCTTTGAAATGTTGATTTTTTTTTGTGTTAGAGTAATGCACTGTTGAACTAATTATTTAATTTGTAATAAATGCAAGATGTTAGAACATACACTTTAATTCTTCTTTTTATTTTCCAGGCCACAGAAGTTAGTCCAGATGGTGTGGCAGGAATGCATTCAAATGCCATAGTGACTGTCAGATTTGTTGATCTAAACAATCATCCACCAACCTTTTATGGTGAGAATGGGCCACAAAACAGATTTGAGCTCACTATGTATGAGCACCCCCCTGAAGGAGAGATCCTGAGGGGACTGAAAATAACAGTGAATGACTCCGATCAGGTGAATTTATTAATCCTTATTTTTTTTTAAATAAGATAGCTCATAAAATCATACATTTCTCTATATTATGCAGCTCAACATTTACTTATTTGTCGTAAGGGATTTAACTGTCAGTGGAATATGAAAAATCTGCTTTGTAAGAATCCTGACAGATGGCTTTCATACGTAAAGTTAATAAAATCTTATACATGTACAATAACATTCTATTTGTTCACTACTGAATGAAGTTATATCAGTTAGAATTACATGTATGCAGTCTCTGAAGCCAAAACCTGCTGTAGATGTAGGTTTCAGATGATATAGCACAAAACCTGCAGTAGATGTAAGTTTCAGATGATATAGCACAAAACCAGCAGTAGATGCAAGTTTCAGATGAAAGAGCAATATATATATATGTGTGTGTGTGTGTGTGTGTGTGTGTGTGTGTGTGTGTGTATATATATATATATATATATATATATATATACACACACACACACACACACACACACACACACACACACACACACACACATGTACACACACATGTACATACACTCATATATAGGTTATTGCTCATACATGGATTGGTATAGTTAGCTGGTGTTGTTTGTGTTGTCCAGGACAGATGGGGTGTAGAAATAGTGAGTGGACGAGGCTTCAGGGGATCAATTACAGTTGCAGAGATGGTTGGTGAAGAGATATGTTTTAAGTAGACTTACCTTATTACCTAGAAACGTAGTTGAATCAGTGTCTCAAACTTTGTACAGCAAACAAACCTAGACATTCAGGACCAGACAAAAGCAAAATTTCATAAGGCTTACTGATTGTTCTTCTAGTTCAAAATGCTACAGTGAGAGCAGCTCGCTCTGTTCACCCTCACTCCATTCGGGCTCACTTCACTCCCCACCCCTACCCCCATTCCCACCATCCGCTGCAATACCTAAACTTATACTCAATAAACCACACCTACTACATTCCCAATCAATCACACACCAGTAACTCCTCTGCAATAAGACCAACCCACAAATACCCACTCTATTGAATACTGCAACATCCACTTACTACTCACCCCTATACTCTAAGTTCATAGGTTCATAGATTAGTACTCTACCTCAACAACGCTATTAATGCAGCAATCTTAGACTGAAACTAACTCTACTACCTTAACATAGGACACCCTTTATCATTACCTCTCCAGTGCAATGCTAAACTCCCACCTTACACATTTCTCTCCACCTGTTCATCATCCTCACCTCTCATACTTGTCTCCACATCATGACTACCCTAGTACTACTGCTCCCTTTTATTTCCCATCTATTTCATTTCTAGCCCATTTTCAGCTACTTGGGCCAAGACTATCACTTATTCTTCACCACAAAATGCCACTTCTCAATACCAGACTTATTGGCTCACTCACCTTCCACACTCTCACCACTACACTACTAATATTCTGCTGTTACCTGACTTCCTGTCATACTAACCTAGACAATCATACCTTCCCCCCCCTACATGCAACAATTCATCTCCACAAACCAATACCTTACAATACTCACCCATATTATCAACTCACCCATCAGGTCAAATCACTGTCTAGCTGTCAAACAACTGTCCTGGCTAGAATTACCCAACCTACTCATATATGACCAGATTACTATAGCCCACCAAATTCTGCATGATCGGTTCCTGCACTTCAAGGCCTACTTAGTATTTACTCTAACAAATGCCTTTTAACCAACAAAGCCCTAGCCTACATAGTCAAAAGCAACAATAACTCTTGGGACTCCCTATATTCTACCTCAGTTACAAATATATGGAATTCCATCCCCGCAGATATAAGATCCACAGAAAACAACAATATTTTCAGAAAACTCCTCTGGCCCCATTTAAATAGTTCTTGGGTATGTAACTCTTCCAACCCTGGTTAGGCTCACATAACAGGTTAATATTGACTTAGCAGTTTTGGTAAGGTGTCTTAGAAAATTCAATCTATGTTCTTTTCCATAATGTGTGATTACTGCATTAATCACTATTGAATATATCCATATGACTGTATAGTTCCAACAACCATATTATTTACTGTAACTCAGTGTTTATTTTTTTATGCTCCCTGCTTGATCTACCTTTCAGAATCTGTATTGTACTCTATTAATTTGTGCATTGTATTTACTGTATTATTCTTTGTGGAGCTTTGTGAATTGAATTTACTGTATTAATCTCTGTGGAGCTTTTCTCCCCAGGCCTCAACTGAAAATGGGATGTATACCCAGTCAGACTCTCCCAGTAAACAAATGTAAAATAAATACATAAATAAATAAGTAATACCATTATTGCCCCTAACCTGTACAACACTACCTACATAGGGTGGTTTCCTATTAAATTCCTCCCACTGAATCCAAAATCTCATACTTTTCTCAACCACACAAAGCTCCTACTCAAACTCCAAAAGTTCCTGCTCCACAGTATCGCTCAACTACAATGCTCCGGGGCCATCCACCCCAACCCATGACTCACTGTAGGCCAGCAACAAAATGTCATCCCCACTCCTTTAATACCTTCTGCTAACTGTTTAACCCATCACAGAAGCTCTGATCTGCTAATATTTAATATTAATGCCAGGAGCATGTTAAACAAGGTCCATGATCTACATGCTAATCTCTCGCTGTACTCACCTGATATTACAGTAGTAACTGAGACCTGGCTAAAACCAACCCAGAGTAATAATGAGATTCTTCATCCTGGATACAATATTCTACATAAAGACAAAGTAGCCCAAAAAGGTGGAGGGGAAGCAATTATACTTAAAAATAACCTAAACATAAAAGACTTAGATCTGACTGTCTTCCATAACTCAGAAATACGTTTTTCCAAACTAGAAATTAACTCCAAAAGGTTCAATAACATTATTGGATGCTACATCTCTCCAGGAAACAATATACCTACCATGGAAAACATACTCCTTTGATCCTCCAACTCATTATTAGAAGAAACTATCATTCTGGGTGATTTTAATATCAACTGTGTCCTGTTCCTGTCAAACTCCTACACATTTTATCAACCTGTATAGATACACTCAAGTCATCCAATCCCCAACAAGAATTGATAAAGCAACCAAAAAGGAGTCAACCCTTGATTGGATACTCATAAACAAACCTATCCACTCCTTCCAGTCAGGCTGCCTCCTGGACACCAAAACAAAAGTATATAGAACCTTGTCCACCATGGCTGGATATAAATACTTTATTTAAAATACCAAAACGTAAGCGCTTTCACAGTCTCTATGACTGCTTCCTCAGACAACTTTAAACAACTAAAGCACATTCATTTATACAGTTAAAAATCAATTAACAAGTACTTAATAACAATTAGGGCATTTAAAGTGCTATTCCTCACATCACCTCCTCTTATCCCTTCTCTGATAACCTCTAGAACAAAGAATTTGAAAGTGTGGTCTCTCCCTTCTGCCTCAACATGCTTGGCCAATGCACTATACTCCTTTCCATTAATGATGTCTCTATTGTGTTCTAAAATGCGGTCCTTAAACATTCTGTTTGTCTTCCCTATATAGAAGACCATACATCTCACACAGAAACTAAAATACACAACATTCTTGGTTCGACAGTCAGCATAGCAATTCGCATGAATTGCTGTCCGACTGTGTGTATGTGTGAAAGTAGTGCAAGAATGTATGAATTTGCATGCTGCACAATTTCTGCACATGTAAGTCCCTAGTCTTGAAGATGCAATAGGTGGCCGAATTGTTTGTGTTTTGTAACATAACTGTTGTTTAAGACATTTCTTATTTTTAAAGGAGAACAGTGGGGTGTACTCCAACACTTCTTTAAGCTCATCTACTGCTGTCAATATGTTCCAGTTCTTCCTGAACACCTCACAAAACACATTAATGACACTGGAAAATGAGACTGGGGAATATAATTTTCCCATTGCCTGATCTTTTCATGTCTGATGCAGAATCTGCCTGCTGTGCAAAATAATTTTGCCTTCTGGTCCCCCTTTCTTTCATTGATTCCTCTATATATTTGTTCAGTTCTTTCCTAGAATATCCTCTTTCTAAAAATTCTTCCCTGAGATTATCCAGAGCTGCTATTAATTGTGACTGAAGCAGCCGAGCAGAGGTGGATCATTAAACTTAATGCAGATACACCACCAGGCATAAATGAAGCAGTATCACTGAAACAATTCTTAAAAGCCAGAGCACTCAGACATTAACTTACATATACACAGCACTTTAAAATGTGTAGACAAATGTGAATATTTTTTTAAAGTTTTTAATAAAAAAAGGTTGTAAATTAAGTATTAGATGTTTTAGCAGCAAAGTGTAACGTACACTTTAAATGCCCTAATTGTTATTAATTACTTGTTATTTCTCTCTTCCACTTCCCCTGCCATTTCTTTCTCTGCCCTTTCATATTGCCCTAACGTGTTGACCTCCACATTCTTGTGAGTGGCTTTTGCCCCTCTCTTTTTCTGTCATCACCCCCCCCCCGGTTTGTATCCTTTGTTCTTGCCCCTCACCTCCTAATTATTATTTTTCTCCTATTACACTCTTTTATATTTGTATATAAGTGTACTCAGCAGACTTTCTAAATGTTTTACCAAGTATAAAAACAATTTGTAGTTACTTGTTTGTACCCACCAAACAATTTCTCTCAGGTTTGCTCTGTTGGAGATAGCTTTTCTTCTCTCTCCTCATCTCTGCAGGCCAGCTCAGCCTGCTCTGTTCATCCTCCGCTCCGGGCTTACTTCGCTCCCCTACCCTACTCCCATTTCCACCCACCCCTAAGCTCATTACATTTCTCTCTATCGTCAACTCCACCCTTTCTCTTCCATTACCCAATTATCTCCCTCCACCTCTGCAAACAGATTCCTGTAAAACTAAACAGACTTAGTTACACTAATCTCTCTCCCTCTCTAATATCAACCAACACCATCACCACATATAGATTTAAACTACTACTGCCTACCCCTAAGTTTAAATTATGTCTAGTATTACACTACATACCCACCACCCTTATACAACAGACCCACATCAAACTGTACCTACTCCACAAATTAACACAGTGTGGAGATATCCATCCAAACCCTGGGCCAACTCATATTCATACACCCACCATTATCCAAGCATACCAGTCACATAACCACATCCATACATCCACCACTACTCTACAGAATCACACATACAACCATACACTTCTCCTAACAACAATAAACACTCATAGTATGTGCAATAAAATAACTGAATTCCACACCTGGCTATCTACACACACCCTAGATATTATTGCAGTAACAGAAACATGGCTAAAACCACACATAGCCGACACTGAAATTCTCCCTCCTGGTTATAATATAATCCGTTCAGACAGACTCCATAAAAAAGGTGGCAGTGTAGCACTAATCTATCAAAACTCACTACAAATGACTACCTATACAAAACCCCTCCCACTTTCGAAAACCTAGAACTCCTACTCACATCCCTTCACATAAATAGAAACAAACAAATATGCATAGCTGTAATCTATATTCCCCCAGGCCACAATATCCACATACTTGAAGACTTTCTATCCTGGATTAATCAGAATATACTGCATGAAACTGTTATTCTAGGAGACACCACCATTAATTGGTTAAACTTAGATAGCCCCTCCCTTAGATAGCCCCTCCCCTACATACAGCATAAACCTTCATAGTTTTACTTAACTCATCACTACCCCTACCCATGGTCTATCAACAGACTCTAAATCTACCTTAGACTGGATACTAGTAACACATCCCCAAAACTACACAAACTCAGGCACCCTACCAAACACACTAAGTGACCATCTCCCAGCATATACGTATAGGACCCAAATTCAATCAAGTAAAACACATTCATATAGAACCTCCAGAAACCTTGCCCACTTTGATAGAGATCAGTTTATAAATATCCTAAACTCCCACAACTGGAACCCCCTAAAAACACTCCCCTTAGACGAAGCCATTGATTATTTCAACAAGCTCTTCCTAGATACCCTCAATAGCCTAGCTCCTATGAGTACCAAATGAACAAGAACCAATCATGCCCCCTGGTTAACAAAACTAAGCAAACAAACCATCTCTCTGAAAAACAAAGCTTGGAAAATATGGCTAAGAGAGAGAACAAAACAAAATGAACTTCACTACAAGCAACTGCATAATAAATCAAAAAAGCTTGTGATACAGGACAAAAAAGATTATTTCTCCACCAAATTGTCTTCCTCATACAACAACCCCAAAACATTTTGGAAATCTGTCTCCACTTTACTTAACCCAGGTACTATCCAAAACCCATCCCCAGCACCAGAAAAAACACCGCAAGAAATTTCTCAAGAATTTAATACCCATTTCATCTCTACCATTCAAAATCTACTCAAAGGTATCCCATCAAGCCCTAATACCCACCTGCCTCTACCTACTAAACACACCCCCTCCCTTTCAGATCACACCAATATTCCACCAGCAAACTCCTTCTCTATCCAACCTGTACCCACCTCCCAGGTCTTGACACTCTTACAACAACTCAAACCTTGCTCACTATCTGCAGATAATCTTCCCCCTAGATACCTGCAGCTAGCAGCTACAGCAATAGCATACCCAGTTACCATTCTCATAAATCGCTCACTCTCCGAATCATACATTCCACTCCTATGGAAAAAAATCTATAATTTCCCCTTTACATAAAGGAGAAAACTCTCATGATCTTTCTAACTACCGCCCCATCTCTATACTCTCCCCACTATCAAAAATCTTGGAAAAATGTGTCCCCTCACAACTAGCTAAACACCTAACTAGTAATACTCTTCTATCCCCCACCCAACATGGGTTTCCTCCAGGGTATAGCACTATCACTGCCTTGCTGTCCTTCACTGACACTGCCAACAAAGCCCTAGATGCTGGTCATCATACCTCAGTTATCCTACTAGACCTACCTAAGGCCTTCGACACAGTGTCACATACTAAGGTAGTAAGTCAACTATCAAAACTAGGCTGCTCCCCAAAATCCCTAGAATGGTTCATCTCTTACTTACAAAGCAGGGAACAGTCAGTAAGGTGGCAAAATGTACAATCCACTTACCAACCCAACAATATAGGAGTACCACAAGGATAAATTTTAGGTCCTCTAATGTTCAATATTTTCATCATTGACCTGCACAAAGCCCCCCATATCCTGAATCTCGTCCAATATGCTTACAAATCAACTCTGATAGCCTCCTCTAAGACCTTCTCTGATCTTCTCACAGTCACACAACAGGGTTTTACCTCCATCGAATCATGGCTTATCAACACACAACTTATGCTAAACCCCAGAAAAACTAAACTTTTACTTTTCATAGCAAAACCACCTGACCCTGGCTTCAAAATCTTTGCAAAGGATGGCACACAAATAGAACTAGTAAAAACAGCTAAATTAGTAGGATTAACAATAGACAACAAAGTCACTTTCGAACTGCACATCTTAAATGCAGTAAAGAAAACCCACTTCAAATTAGGCAAACTATATAGACACAAACTCTATATGGATAAACCCACCAAATCAAAATTAGCCAGTACCCTACTCTTCCCCTCCCTTCTATACGGTAGTGCTATTTTTACCAATCTACACACAACCCTTAGTAACAAACTACATTCTTGTTACAATAAAATAGCCACATTCGCCTCTGAAAAACCACACCGCACTCATCTCTGCCAAGCAATTACCAAACTAAAATGGCTCGAATTTTCCCACCATCTACACTACACCCAACTAACTTTAGCCACAAGCTAATCAGTAAACCTAATCAATGCCCAGCTCTTGGTTCACTCTTTCAAACGTACACCCCCACAAGAACACTAAGATCTTCCTGTAAGCACATGCTTTCTGTTACAAAACCCAACAAAAGAGCCGGACAATGTCTGTTCTCCCATTCAGTCGCCAAACTATGGAATATGTTACCATCCGAATTAACACAAACTGACCATCCAAAAAAATACAAAGAAGCCCTAAAATCTCATTATCTAAATAATCCTTCCTGCTCATGCCTTAGAAGCAAACCTCCTTAAACAACACATACAACACAGACTCCTAGACTGGTATATATTAAGTACACTAGCCAATCACAAAAATAGTGTAAACTACACTGTCTACAAATGAATTTACTGTATCAAAATCCAGGTGTTTCCACTGTCGTAACATCTTAACCTATGTAATGTTTTCCTAATGCATTATCAATGTAAGCCTGTAAGCCTATACATTTATAAATTGTAAAATGTATTATTACTATTATATTTGTAATAATTTTAAATCTTATGTTAAACTTTATCTCTTTTTGTAACACTTTATCTCTTACTGTAATACTCTGAGGAGCTTTTCTCCCAGGGCCTCCACTGAAAATGGGTCTTTGACCCAGCGGACCTTCCCGGTCAACAAATACTAATAAATAATAAAATAAATTTTAACTGTATAAATGAATGTGCTTTAGTTGTTTAAAGGTATCTGAAGAAGCAGTCATAGAGACTGTGAAAGTGCTTACGTTTTGGTATTTTAAATAAAGTATTTGTATCCAGCCGTGGTGGACAAGGCTCTATATACTTTTGCTTTGGTGTTCTGCTTCTTTTGGAGCCTGCCCTTTATCCAGAACTCTTGCTGTTTGGTATTTTACTTTTGCTTCCTGGACAGTCTGAGTGACCATCAGCCATCCTTTCTACTAAGGCATCAGTTTCATCTTAAACATTTAACCTACCACTTGATAAGGAACAAGTAACATTTTAATCTCAACAAATTCTCATCAGCACTACAAACCTGTAAATGGACACCTGTAAAGTTACTATCCTTAAATGAAGCAGTTCCATTCTTTAACTTTACATTCTTATATATCCTGAATACTCGTGCACCTCTTAGAGCCATTAAAACCAACTCTACGGCTCTCCCTGACTGACTAAAGAAACTAGGTCATTACTAGTAAATAGGGACAAAGCCTGGAATCTCTGACATTCCACCAGGTCCCTATCAGATAAACAATCCTACTTAGAGATCCAAAATAAAGCAAAAAAAAAAAAAGCTATCAAACAAGATAAAATTAATTACTACCAGACTATTGAAGCTAAATACCATAACAACAATCAAAAGTTCTGGGCAGTCATTAACAATATTCTCCATCCAGGGAAGTCCACCACACCCTCCTAATCAATAACACCACTGAAAACATAGCTATCCAATTCAAGTATTTCACCAAAACCACAACTGCCTTATCTAATCTTCTAAACTCCCCCACCCCCACAACTGAACCACCCAAATCTAACATTAACAATTCCTCCTTTTCATGCAAACCAGTCTCCATCAACAACATAAAAAATGCGTAAAAAACTAAAACCCACAATCCTAGCCACTGACCAACTTCCTGCAGAATTTCTACAAATATCTGCCAGTGCAATAGCTTACCCCATAGCCATCCTAAATAAATAGATCTATGTCTGAAAACAAAGTTCCCGACATTTGGAAAATCTCCCACATAATACCACTACACAAAGGTGGTAATTCTACAGAACTGAGCAATTATAGTCCTATAACCATACTATCCCCTTTATCCAAAATCCTAGAAAGATGTGTTATGGAACACCTACACACATACAAACTTATATAACAAACACCCAGCATGGATTCACTCCTCACATATTATCACTACTGCTTTACTGTCCTTTACTGAAACAGTTAACCACCAAAGAAATAATGGGAAATGTGTTTCTGCTATCTTTCTAGACCTTTCCAAAGCCTTTGATATGGTCACACATAGTAAGCTTAACCAAATTCTTTCTGAGTCGACTATCAGTCAACCTACTATCTTTTGGTTTCAAAGCTACTTATTAGGTTAACAGCAGCTGGTCCAATGGCAAAAAGACCTCTCCTTTCTTCTACCAGTCACTATCGGACTTCTTCAAGGCTCCATTCCTGGACCCCTCCTCTTTTCACTTTTTACTAACAATCTTCATACTTCCTCTCTACATGTGTTTGTTATCCACTATGCAGGCTTATTCTGTTTTGCCTCCTTCCTACAGGATCTCCACTCAATTACACAACAGTCCTTTCTTGCAGTTGAAGAATGGCTCACAAACTCCAAGTTAATTCTAAACCCAATCAAAACAAAACTTCTGATATTTAACCCAACAAGATCCATGACATCACATCCCTCCTTCAATACTATGTCTAAGAACAAAACCATAATTTCTCCTGTAACTCACACTAAACTTCTAGGAGTCAAAATCGACTGTAATATGAAATTTGACATCCATTTCTCCCAGGCAGTAAAGAAATTGCATATAAAATTAGGTGTCCTCTATATAAATAATTGGCTGAGCGACCTCAACTTCTTCTCTATAATCAACTTACTTTTGCCCATAAAATCCTTCACCATCCTCACAAAACCCCCATCCTCCAATATTTAATACTCTCAAAATTAAACGTTAGAACACTCCACTCTAGTCATAGAACACTATTACAGGTAACAAAACCCAACAACTCAGATGGTGATTCCCTCTTTTTCAACTTCACTTAAAAAAAATGGAATGCTCTGCCCCATAACATAGCATCCTATCCTTCCCTAACAACATTTAAACAAATGCTGAAAACTCATTTGGTAGATACATGGCTATGCTCCTGCACCAGCCCTGGCTAAATTCACCCACAACTCCTAGAGCCTTTTAACTAACTGGCATCAACTATTCTAACAAAGTATTAATCTCAGTTCTATCAGAAACTCTGAACTCTCAATAAAGCAACAAGACTATAACTTCCAGCATATAATATTTTATCATTATCTACTTATTAGGTAATTAACAACTGGACCTGTACTATATCCTTTACAGATAAGTTTATGTATAGTGCTTACACCAAATATCTAAAACATGAGGTCAACTCTGACCATAAATCTTTGCTCTCTTAAACTGAATATCTCATATAAACTGTAAAGTAGCACACCCAACAACTGGAATTACTGTCATACTCTCTGCATTCACTAAGACAGTCTGGAATGTTGCTGTTTTTACTGTATTTTATAACACTAGGTTGTTTGATATCTAGCATCACTGTATTGATATTGTATGACGTTATCACTGTATTTTTGTCTTACTAGCTGGAATCTTATTTTATCTGTTTTTGTATCTTGTATGTGGAGCTTTTTTCCCCGGGCCTCCACTGAAAGAGGACCTCTGCCCAGTCAGACTTTCCCAGTTAACAAATGTAAAATAAAATAAATAAATAAATCGCTAATAATAATTTCTCTTTCAAATTCTGCCTTAACTTTTTTGCAGTTTTCTTAACTTTCCATTTTCTTTTCTTTTCCTTCATTATATTGCTAAACATACTTTTCACGGGAGCACTTTATAAGCTCGAAATACTGAAATCTTGAATTTCAGTATCATGAGCCCATAATGTGGAAGGATTGGAAGATCGCAACCCCAGAAGTGCGAAATTCAAAATCTTGAATGTGGAAGATTTTGAATTAGCGATTCTGGTGTTGCGCTGTGTTCATGGATTCAGATAAGTGTTTATGGTTAAGGGTGTTGGGTAGGGGCTGTAGTGTGTGTTAGGATCTAGAACTGTTGAACGAAACTTCAACAGTCCAAATCCACTATCACAGAACACACTTTGACGAAAGTGCTTTCACCGAAAAAGCGCTTTTGCTAAAGTGTGTAAAAAAAAAAAAACATTAAATCTACTTATATGCAGGGGGGGCAAGCCCCTCTGCACCCCCCATGACCCCGTACACCCCCTACTTTAATATTCACACTCCGAGATCGCACTACACTGGGGAAAAGGGAATTTTCCCTTATCCACGCTGTAGTACGACCAGCACAACAGGCATACTTACTCGAAAATGCTGCTTCTGTGTAAAGCATTTTTGTGTAAGTATGCCCACCTATTAGCGATTCAGTGAAAAGTGCATTCATGCAAGAGTCCTAGACCCATGTGTTAATGTGTGTTGTTACTGTGATGTGTGTGTGTGAAAGGAATGTAGTTTGTGTGGTGGTGGGTTTTTGTGTGTGTGTGTGTGTGTGTGTGTGTGTGTGTGTGTGTGTGTGTGTGTGTGTGTGTGTGTGTGTATGTAGTGCGACCTTGGAGTTAGAATATTTAAGTAGGGGAGTGTGGGGGGCACAGTGTGTGTGTTGTATTGGTGTTTGAAAGTGTTGGGAGTTAGAATTTCATGGTTTTGTGGTTTTGGGATTTAGGGTTTTGCTGTTTTGTGGTTTGGGGTATTTGGATTTTCCACTTTATGGTCTCGAGATTCTGAAATTCGAGATTTTAGAATTTTGAGTTTATAAAGTGAATCCACTTTCCACATGCTGTACTATAATTTGCTTATGTGTTTTTACCTCTACTTTTACATTTTTCATTTCTCTCATTATACTAATATCCTCCTTTACTATTCTATCCAAATATGTAGATATTTCCTCTCTACATGCTTCCAAATAATTCTCTGCATAGACATTAATGCCTTAATGTTTTTCTTGATTTCTTTTATTATCTATATTTTTATCTCACAATATTGTCTTATATAATTCTTAAAATTCTTTAACACATTCAGTACAATTTCAGTATTTCACTTTCTCTTTCTTTCTCATCATTCTGCCATTGGAAAAAACACTTTCTTATACCTCTTTTTAAATATAATCTACCACACAGATCAGTTTTTATAGAAGTCCTTCATGAGTATATGATCCTTTCACAATTGTAAAACTTTACACTCTCCAATTTTACCCCATATTCCTCTCAACTGTACAGATTTTTTCACAGAATGTCCAGATTGTGCCTCATATTTTGGGTCCATTTCTCATAAAATTTTGGTTTTATGGCAAATCACTGGCAAATCATTGAGGGTCAAAGTCAGAAAATAATGACAGACATTTGAGTTTCAGACTGCATACCCTTCAGAAAAATTCATGCTTATCAAAAACATGTTGTTCTATCGATTTTCTAAGTTTCTAAGAGCGATATTTAAGAAGTGTCCCTATTTTTGGGCCTTTGCCCCCATTATTGATGGTTTTGTCCAGATTTCTTGCTCTAAGATGTTGAGAGGTATGGCCAATATTCCATTTATTCTTTTTATTCCCTTTATTCCATCACCTCCATTCAAATTGCTAAATGGTCTGAGACACCCACTACAACTTTATCCCCACCTGCTACCCCCAAACCTTCAGATAATACAAAATAATTAATTTCAGATCCAAGTGTCCCTGTTCTATAAGTCCACTGACTTTTGTTCCACACAGCTAATTTACCACATTGTATCACTTTGTGTATTTTTTACATCTTCGCCATTCTTTCCACACCTTCTTCTTAAATCACAATTAAAGTCTTCTTCAGTTATAATTTTTATGTTAACCACCACATGGGCTAATGTCTGACAAAGCATCTTTCTCTTTCCTTGCTGGTTGTATATGCATACAGTGCTATAATTCTGTAAAGATGTTCTCTCCATCTCATAATTATGACAAGTAACCTTCCCATCTTTACCAGCATTGCATCTAGTATTTTCACTGTTCCTTTATACAACACAGCCATTCTAGAGCAACTTTCACTTTTTAAGTTTCATATTATATTTCTACCCCACAAATCTTCAGTTTGCAGTATTTCTTCACTTGTCAGGAATCTTACATCTTCTAACAAAATAACATTTACACCACATTTAGTACAAAATTGCACTATCCCTATCCTTACAGTGTTAATAATACTCTTCACATTTACTGAAAGTACTCTTAAAATTGTTGCTTGTCATTCTTTCTTTAAATTTACTGGAAACATTTAAAATTTTTCATTTTCTTATTTTCACTCTTTTGTCTATTGAATATTTTTTCCTGGGTTTATATACACATAATCCTTGAAACTCAGACTGAGATTTTTCATTGGCTAGAATTTCAAAACATTACTATTACCAGTCCCTTCTCCTGACCTCTCTTTTTGTATGCAAACTCTCTCCTCCTTTTCCTCTCTATATTTTTCTCCTTCTTCAAAAGATTCGTCTTCACCTAGTTCTCCCTCTTCCTCAATCCTTGATGTCCTTACTCATTTATGTTTTTTTTTTTCATTTCCCCTTCTTTTTAATTTTTAACTATTTGTTTTTCATGGTTCATCCAAAAGTATACCTCTTTACACAACTTTCATTCAGCCACATGCCTTTTTGTTGTATGGCCTTTCCCCTCACACTGGTTACATTGTATCTTGTCACAGTCATTAATTAAATGAGAAAAGACCCCACAAAAGAACATGACTTAGGTTGACTATTATGTCTCAATGCTCCCCTATGACCAGACACAAAAATAACACTTAGCAATTTTTTTACCACATCTGCATTTCTCAACATCTTCTCCAAAGTCATCAGTTCTAAACTGCAAAGTAACAATTTTAAGATATAAGTCACTACCAGAAATTTGATTTTCCATGAATAAATATCTTTCATTTTGTCACTCAGTTCTTAAAATGTAATCATCAGCCCCTTAGTTTCAAATAGGAACAAAAAGGTCTCTGTCCATATATGTATAAAAGACCAATTTCTTGAGGTTTAAATTCCAGAACAGTTACTAAATTGTACCATACACACTATCTATTATAGTCTCATTTTTTGTTTTTATGGCCATTGTTGGCCGTCTGTTCTTTTTAAAACAGTTTTACTTACAGATTGTTGCTGCTCTCCTTGCATAAGTTTTAAGTCCTGCATTCTCTGCTGCCACAACATCAAATTACTTTTCAGTTTGTTGCTGCATTCCTCTTTAAATTTCAGTCAATGCTGCACATGTTTTAACTGTTGCATTCTCTGCTGCTACATCAGCTGACTCCTTTTCCCACATTACCATCCTCGGTACTTATGAAAAAGTTGTCTGCCATCTCACCTCATGAAATAGCAGAACTGTCACCTGGATCATACCCCCTCAATTGTTTTCAACATAATTTCATCCACAAATCCTCCCGATGCCAGTTTAGTTATATTGCACCAATCCAGTGGAATCATGCACATTATTTCCTATTGAGATAGCTTATTTGTACCATCCACCACCCAGGAATCTTTATCTATATTATGATTCAACACACTAAACAATTTTTTCTCCAAATTCTCGTTTTCCTCCTTCAAACTCTCTGTAGCTTTTCTCTCCTCCTCCATGCTTCTGTTTCTGTTGCAGCTCTTCCTGGCTGCTATGGCAGTCCTCCAGCACCAAATGACAATTCCAAAGAATATACAATTCATATTTTACATATTTACAATATTTACATATTTTAACATCATTCAATATATTGATAGTTCCATTTTAAGTATTCCCCCACTCTTTTGCTCACAACCAAAACCATATTTTTTCCAGTATTTTTGTTAATGTCCATTGTATCTGATTTCATTAAGTCTTTCATTCCACAGTCTATGTTACATAGAATATGATTATGTACATTTTCTTAGCTTTATTCTGAGATTTTGTCCCTTAAAACCCATACCCTATCACGTCAATATTAAACAATTCAAAATTTAAATAACTTTTAATCAAATCATGTTTACATACTTCTTTCCACAGTGTTTGAATTCTCTCACATTTAAAAAAGCATGTTCTATAGTTTCCTATTCTTTACATTTGCTACATATTCTATACTGTTTTCTCTTGAATGTCGTATTTGTCCCCACTCCTAATTCTCCTATGGACACCCTCCACAAAAAAATCATTGCATTCTTTAATCCTTTATCATTTCTATATCTCATCATTATTGCTTTCTTCCTATCTATCTCTAACTCTTTCCATGGATCCCCCAAATAAAAGATATCATAATGTTAACATCCCATTCTTTTCTGTTCTTTTCTAGCACATTCTTTTTCAAATTTTCACAATACAATTTTACTGTAAAATTCTTTCATTTCAGACACTTTTACTTCTTTTTTTCATTTCCATTTCTTCCCAATGTTTTCTATATTTACAATACATTACTGTTTCTGTCAAATCTTTATTATTATTTTTCATTATTCCTTTTAGTACATTATACATACTTAAAGAGGCTGCATACACAATCAGATTTATCAGCCCTGATCCCTTGTTCATCTTTCATATACAAAATTCCTTTCTTAACCAGATACAATCTTGACCACCGAATAAATGAAAAAAAGTCTGCATAATTTCTTTTTCATATTTCACTGCCATCATATAAACATATCCAATACAAGCTATTTATTATGGTGTTTATTAACTGTGATTTCTTTTTGTATGAAAATCTATATGGCTTCCAGAATGTGATCATGTCTTTGATTCCTTTAATAACTTTAACCCATTGTTCATGTCAGTATTCTGTCCTTCCAAATACTATCCTTAAAATGTCTATACTCTTTTCATTGGGGCTATATCACCACATTGAATAGTGATAACTTTGAACACCCTTTATTCAAACCAAAAATTCTGAAAGCCCTAAACCGCGAAGTTACAGAACATCGTTTTTTTTTCCCCAAGGAAAAAAATCGGTGGGCCATCTTTGGGGCTTTGCTATTTCCTCCACTGTAGTGTTATCTCTGAGTTGGTATATTTAAGTAGGGGTGTGTGGGGAGCACAGCCCCCCACATTGTGCGGTGTGGGGGGCAATGCCCCCCACTTTAGTTTGTTTTAAAGTTGTGATTTTTTTTCACGGAGCAGAGATTTTTTTCCCTTGGGAAAAAAATCGCTGTTCTGTGAGTTCACTGTTTAAGGTTTTTGGACTTTTAGGTTCGAACAAAGGGCATTCAAACTTATCACCATTCGATGTGGTGATATAGACCCCATTTCATTATATTCCACACCTCCTATAACGCATTCATACCCAAATCCTTTGCTTTTCACTTTATTTATGCTTAAACCAATTTTCTTCAACTGTGAACTCAATGTTTCATTATGTTTTCCATCCAGACTTTACTTTTTCTGTTACTTCAATATCATCAGCGTGAGTATACCTTATTGGTAACTGTATCTACTCCATCATTCTATATCCACCCTTACTTAACATTTTATTTATTTCCATTACTACTGTGCTCATGATTATAGCAAAGGTCATACTGCTTGCTGAAAGTAAACATGAGGTATGAGTAAATCCAGGATTTGCCTCTGAATTGTATTATCATTTTATTACAGAAACAGTAGCGGAAATGTTATTTTTTTTTCTTCTTTGCTCTTTTTTGCCCCTTCTTTTGTTTGATTGTAAAATAATTAAATGACTCCAGATAGCCGCACTTGTTTTTTGCCGCATGTATCTTCCACATTGCTAAAACTGGAGGTCAATCAGCCTTCTCCAGGTCAATCAACACATTCATTCCACAACAAGATTTTTTTTTCTTTTATGCTGCTTTCTCCCCACATGCACTCGACTAAGGAGGGGAAAGTTGACATACAATAGGGTGACCATGATGGTCTTCCCTCACTTCCATAAGGGTTGTTGCGGGTAAGAAGTCTCACGCCTAACTCTGGAGCATGAAAAGTGATTACCCTGGTCTCCTCCAGGAAAATCACACTTCCCCATGTGTTGCCTAGGAGTCCATGACCTTCCCCTCCCCTGGGAAAGATGAGCTGGCTATGAACCTTCAATTCTTAGAGGGCTTCTGTGGTACTATGATTGCTAGATAAACCCAGGTCACCTATGTCACAGTCAGAGCTTCAAGCCTGCTCACAGTGGAATCAAGCTAGCTAGCTGAATATTCATATTAGTGCATTGTAAAATTTTCATGTGAAAAATATTCCTTAAATAGGTTTACTGTGAAAATGTCTAACGCTAAATGATCGAACATGAATTGGTTGAAATCACTATCTGCAGGAATTAAAAAGTTGAAACTGTTTTAGTCGAAACTCATAATGTCAAATTGCCCATTTCTCCACTGTAGTGCGATCTCGGAGTTTGTATATATAAGTATGTGGGGTGCGGTGGGCACAGCCCCTGGCATGGTGTGTGCAGGGGGTCATAGCCCCCCTGTAAAATAGTAGAGATGGGCTAATTGTTTTGTCAATTAAATGATTTTCAACATTTTTCACTTTCAATGTTTTGATTTTTCGACATTATATTTCTACCAAATGACCATTAGACCTTATTGCATTTGACATTTTCATAGTAAACCCCTTAAATAACATTACATAAACAGATTTTCTCACATTGCATGTATTTTTTAATACAAACTGTTCATCTGTTGTCAGTACTGAAATAAGAGCTTAGTATTGCATGATTCTGTTACGTATGTAACCTATGAACTTGTGTTTTTCAAGCCTGTTCATGTTATTCAGTAAGGATTTATCGAGTTTTGATTTTTTTTTATAGGGAGCAAATGCTAAATTCAACCTTAGACTTGTGGGACCTGCAAGGATATTTCGAGTTGTTCCACACATTGTACTGAATGAAGCACAGATCACTATCATAGTAGAAAACTCAGCTGCTTTAGACTATGAAAAATACCAGATGCTGACATTTAAGGTATGCTTTATTGCTGTATGATGTAAATACTGAACATGTTGTGCCCTTTGTATTTCTGTGTACTCTTCTGTTAAACTTGAGGCATATGCTTTCCCCCTTTTTTGAATGATGCTTCTTCCCTGACAGCATCTCTTTAGTAGAGGTGATTAATGTACCTTTCACAGGATCATAGGAGGTTACTAAGCTAACAACCCTGGTGCCTTTTTAAGCCTAACCATTCATGCCCCAAATTTTCCAATTACATGCCCGAGGTCTAGAATGGCATTGGTATATACGTATGCCATAGGCCATCTACAAGCTGCCTTTGTCTGTAAGGGAGATGGGCGACAAGCCAGGGGTGAATTTTTTGTTTCCCATCCATTAGTCCAAATTACATTTGAAAAGGCTTAAAGAAGAGCTCAGCTTCACATGAATGGGTAGTCTGTTCCAGAGAATGGATAATCTCTAATACCCGTACTAGTCATTCCAACTTGTTTTGTTTATGTCACACATGAGGCTTAGATCCTGAGATGCTTAGATTAGGTAATTCTAGTGCTGCTTGTTTTGTGAATGTGTAACAGATCCATCAGGGCTTGATCAGAGAATGTAGGTTAGGCATAGATCACCCCTGAGTAGTCTGCAGGAGACTGAGTATAGGGGCAAGGCTTTGAGGTGGTCCTCATAGGACATGCTATTTACACCATGTATTCTTTTACTGAGGAACCTCTGAGACTGATCCAGCTGTTGCAAATCCTTGGTCAGGTACACGCCAAAGGGTGCACTATACTCAATTATTGGTATAATGAGGGCTGAGTATAGTGGAACTATGATCTCCTTAGATGTGGATGCCATGTTCTTTCCACAGAGAAGGATTTTCTCACTCCCATGGACACATGGTAATCAAAGTTCAGGTTACTATTAACCAGAGTTCACAAGTCCATTACCACTAGGTCTACTCTTCGGAAAGAGTTATTAATACTGTAATTTGTGAGGCTGGCCCTCTTCCCAAAGGTTATAATTATGCTTTTTTTGCATTGAGGTTTAGGCTGTGGCTCTGGTGCCAGGTATTTGTCTGTGTCAGACCATCTTGGAAGATATTTACATCTTTGGGGGATTCAGTGATTGCATCCAGCTTGCAATTGTTAGCAAATTTGGTCAGCTAAAGGCCCTTTTACATTTGCCTTGACTTCAGAGAAGTATATTCTGAACAGGAGTGGTCTCAGTATTGAACCCTGTGGGACACCACTTGTTACAGGCCCCTTGTTGGAGGTAGATTTCCCTCACCCTAACTTCAAGTGTCCTATCTGTGAGCCATTTGGCTAATCTTTGGGTGACACTGGGATTTATCCTTAAATATATATGTATTACCCCTGAGTGAGGTATTGTGTCTAACGCCTTTGCCAGGTTGAGGTAGGCAGTATGCAACCTTTTGCCTTCATCCATGGGTCTACTGACATTCTCAAAGAAGTCCACCAGGTTTAGTAAGCATGTCCTGCCCTTGATAAAACCAAACTGGGACTGGTCTAGAGCTTGAAGATTTCCTATGTCCTTGCTTATCAGGTGCATGATAATTCTTTCCATAGCCTTGCATATACAACTATTCAAACTTATGGGTCTGCAGTTCTCTGGGTCTGTTGATGTCCCCTTGTTTTTGCAGAGGGATGACCATTGCAGTCATCCATTCCCTATGGAGGGAGCCTCTCTGGATGCTGTCATTGAATAGAGTTTCTAATGGGCCTGAGAGGTCATGTTTCAAGCTATTTAGGAAACATGCTGGGATATTATCAGGACTCAATGATGCAGGCTTTTTAGCTTTGACGAATGCAGTGAGGAACTGTTCTTTAGTGATAGTTGGAGGAGAAATGGTAGAGGGTATTTATTGATGTGTAACTGAGGGTGATTGGAAGGTGGAATTGGAGCTAAATTTATCATCCAGCAAATTTACTCCCTCATCAAATTCCATATAGGGAGTTCCATTTACTGTTAGCTCAGTCACTGCTGGGTGTTCCCCTTATGGCTGCATAAATAACTGGGAAGTGCCTTATGGTTATCCTTAGCCTGGGAGGTTACTTTTGCCTTGGATTTGGATTTGGCAGACTTTAGTCGTACCCTGAATTGCTTGGTGAGACTGATGAGGGAGCCCTTCCAGTTTTCGGATTTGATTTTCTTTCTTTTGTTGTACAACCTGGTTATACCGGGAGTCCCTCAGGGGGGCTTGTTTTGGAGTTTGCCCTGAGTTTTTATTTTTTTTTCAGATTGGTACTGTTGCTTCTATGCAGTTATTTACATGTTTGTACAGGGCTCCTATAAACCCTTCCTCATAGACCACAATGCTCTCTAACTTTGAGGGTGGGGTGCTTGGAATTAAGCTATACCATCACTTCATAGAAGGTAGATAGCCTTGGAAATTTCTTAAAGGTTTTGGGATTTGCTGGGAGTTGAGGCTTTATATTTGCTCCAAGTGTGACTGTTTTGTGATTTTATCTGACCAGTGAGTACATTATACAGGTGGAGTGCAAAATTCCCTCATATTTGTGAGTAGCAGATCCAGGATATTTGGTGTGCAGACTAGCTGTTCCAGGGTGTTTACACTGACAATCTTTCTTTGAGCCTGCATGTTAGAGCTTATGCATGTATCTCAATTTATGGCTGAATAGTTGAAATCAGCCATGAATATGGTGTTGGGCTTAGTGTTGAGTGACTGCAGTCATCCTAAGTCATAAACTGGGACCTATTGCTAGCAAGAATATGGCAATGGACTTTACCTAAGGTTAGATGAACATGGAGTAGCTCAGGTTTACCATATTGCTTGACCAATCTTGAGGTGTGCTTTCATTTTATGCAGACTTATATGCCTCCACCTCTTATCCCTTCTTGTGCAGTAGCTGGTCTAAATGTGTGGAAGGCATTATAGCCTTGCACTGTCAGGATGCCTTCCATATCTTTAAATGATATCTTGATAATTGGACAGGTGTCAACAACCTCGAGGGTGAAGAACACCTCAGGGGAGTGGAGCTTTTTGCTAAAATTTGTAGTATTGAGCAGTAATGCCATTAGTTTACCTTGAGTAGAATTTAATGCGTTGGAAGGTTTACCACGTAGGCATTGCCTAAAAAAAAGCACAATAAGGGTGAATAATGGTTTGGCCAATATCTGAAAGCCTATTTGGGGACAGGTGCAGATCATCCTTGGTAAAGCAACATGGTCTGTTGATCATGTCCTTCCAAGCCAGCAAATAGTGTACCACCATAGAATGAAAAGCAGAGAGTAAGCCAGTTGTTAAAGTCAATCATCTTTTGTTTATATTTTGGTATCATCCTTGGAGAAGGCAGAATGCTGCTCAGTGCTAGGGTCATACCTACCTCGTACCCTACATATAGCCCAGTGAGGTATGTCTCAGGTCATTAACACCCACATGCACTATGACAGAGTCATACTGGTACTTGTTGGTTCAATGTCCTCTGTGCATGTGTGATCTGGGTGATCTTTGCCTTATACCAATAGTCAACTAACTGTGACTGTCTCCTTGCTCAGCCTGGTAAGTCGAACATCATTGTATCTTTCAGATTTACCTTTTTTATCTGAGGTGTTCTGCAGGCTGATTGCAGATGACTTGAAAATGGGTAAGCTGATTATGTGTTATAGATAGGACATGTCTACAAAATAACTTGACTACATTGACTATTTATTTGGGCATAGAAGAATACTGTGCTGATAAATACGTCAAAAAGTAAGCATATGATATTTGGAAGATGTAAATAGAATGTTGAAAACTAAATACAGAGCACAGAGATTGGAACTGATGATTCTTTTAAGGACCTGGGTATATGAGTGGATCCAGATTTGAGTTTCTCTAATCATATCAACTATTTGACTAATGACATTTATAGAATTATAGATTGCATAAAAAGATTTAAAAAGTCTAGAAAATCGGAAATGAGGAAGTTATTGTTTGTTAGTTACATTAGACCCAAACTAAAATATTGAATAACAATATTGAAACTTTTTACGAAATTAAGCATGAGTAAACTGAAAAGAGTACAGTGGAAATATACCAAGAGCATCCATAGATGTGGAAATTTAAGTTATTATGAAAGACTAAAACATGAGAACTTGTATAGTGTCTCTTACAGATATCTAAGAGGAGACTTTATTCAGGTATATAGGGCATTTCGAGACAACTACCTCTGGGAGTGTTTGGGGTTGTCAAAAAGTAGTTGAGAATCATCCGACAGCCTATGTAGGAATAGACTATTAAATTACATTAAAGAAAGCACTTCTTTAGATATTTTAAGAAGAGCCTGGACACTTATGGAAACAACAGTTTTGCTATATTGGCAGGCTAGAATGGCTTTATTACCGGTGCTTGAAATATTTGTATGTATAGTGGAGTCTCTGATGACCACAATATTTGGTTGTGTGGTAGTTGGATTTAAGGGCTTAGAGGATTACACATTGAGAGATGTAATTGTATGTGTCCTGGGGAGTGTTGTCTTTGCAGAGTGTTTAAGAGGTTGCTGAGGACACCATCTGGGAGGCCTTTGAGGTTTTGGTAGATTGCATTTAAGAGCTTCAGCATATCTAAGTTTGTGTCTAATAGGATCATAGGATCATAGGAAGTTACTAGGCTATTGGCCCTGAGGCCCTTACAAGCTTAGCCAATAATTTAGCCCATGTTCCAACAAGTCAGTACCCTATGCCATTGACCAGCAGGGACACGTGGAATCCCAGAGGTCCATAGTAGGTATAGGGTGTGTGTTACCAGCAACCTTTTTGGAGGTATCAGTGATTATCTTAGAGATTTGCCTCCAAAGATATAATGTAATTATTTCTCTCACATACTGTGTCAGTCTGTTTAAGGATAAGGTGGTTATCGGTAAACATGAGTAAACCTGAGACGATTGCTAGATTTCCTCAGAATGCCATATTGCACCTGGCTGGCTATAGACACAGTAGGAAAGTGCACAGCCATGGCTTCTGATCTTTTTGTTTTGTTTTTTTTTTTTTTTTTGAGCTGTAAGGGATGGTGTAAAAGAGGTTTGTAACTTACTAAACTGAGAGTGGTTGAACTTGGGGAAGAGATCTAGGATTCATCTAAAACACCAGCCCTACACTCAGTTAGATACCTGAGAAAGTAGCACAGGGAATTTTATATGGAAAATTACAACTCTAGGTGCCTGTGCCTATACATGGTTCTACAAACTACCACTGCACAGCTCAGCACAGGTTATCAGAGATTAGGTAGTCAGTAATCCATTGAGTAAACAGATGTATAGGTGTGTGTGTGTGTGTGTGTGTGTGTGTGTGTGTGTGTGTGTGTGTGTGTGTGTGTGTGTGTGTGTGTGTGTGTGTGTGTGTCTGTGTGTGTCTGTGTGTGTGTGTGTGTGTGTGTGTGTGTGTGTGTGTGTGTGTGTGTGTGTGTACGGTTTAGATCCTGTAGCAATTCACAATTCTTTCACTATTGTGAGTGCAAGACTAAGGTCCCCAGACCAATTAAAATCAAGCAGACAAAATGAAGTAGAAATGTAATAAATGAGGCTCAGATCCTGCAGCAGTTCACAATTCTCTCACTATTTTTACCATAAGGCCCCCAGACCAAGTAAAATGCAAACAGTAAAAATACAGTAGAGATGAAACAAATGAGGCCCAGATCCTGTAGCAATGCATAATTTTCCCATTATTGTGAAGGATAGTACAAGGCTAAGGTCCCAGACCAAGAAAAAATGCAAACAGTTGACTTTTGGTTAAAATAAAGAAAAAATGCAGAAAATAACAATACACACTTCAGATTAATACTATGCATGTTGCAGTGTGCACTGATTGTATGGTATGAAGCTAACTTCAAGAGTCTAATGGGAGTGCATTATTAGTTTGAGAGCTGATTCTCAGTGGGAGGGTCTTCCAAAGTTGAATTTACGGTAGGTCTGGGCAGCTAAAAAGACATCAGTCCAAACATCAATGGAGTTAAACAGCAGTTATAAACTCTGAGCTCTAGTAGCTGGATAGGAATGTAGGTGAACAACTTAAACACAATGAATTTCCATAGTCATCTTAGTCCTTGAAGCCATTTTCAAACCCTCCTTTACTATCTTTAGTTAGTACAGTCGTCCAAGATCTTTCATATACCTTGCCAAAAGTCCTGTTTCCTATATTCCCATATGTTTTGCCTAACACTCTCAGTATGTCACACTGTATATAAACTTTGAAACAATTCCACAGAATGCCTTTTATTACCCTTGGTAACACGAAGGTGTCAGTGAACTATTCCTTCCACTCTATCCAGCCTCCTGCACTATACAGCTGGGCTGCATTTTTCTTGATGTTACAATCAAAAATATAGTCAGATAACTCTGGTATACTTTTGCCATCTAACTTGTCCATATGTAACATCTGTTAATATAGTTCAATATTTAAAATTAACTATCCAAAATAAATTCATTAATGGTGAGTGAAAAAACAGCTGGACAAATTCATAGTACTCTTTCTCACTCCTTGAAATGTCACTTTTTGGTTTTGGCCACCTCATCCCCCTAACAATATGACCTGATAAGACATTTAGGTGAAAAAAATAACCTTGCAGGATTTGTCACAGCTACACCAAAAAATATATTTGTGTACCTGTGTTCTGAATTACTAATCATTGCAGTATAGGCCTGCTACAAAACTGAAAAGCTCCATCCTTTTGCTATGAGTGCTCAGTATAATGCTGTCATGCAACCTTTTCAGGAAAAATTCTTAACTAGTCAGCTCTTTTTTTACATCCAGTTGGACAGTGTAGTCAGGTTGCCTAAGAATGCATTTCTTTTGACACATATTAAGATACTCATGGAAAAAAAAAGAATAAAATATAACTGTCTTTCCTGGATCACCAAGGATATAAAGAAAATAACAGCATAATTAGTTATGAAGAATACTTAATTCCAATTGAATAGGTTTAGGGAAGTGCTGAACTAGATTAAAATATCTGTAAATAAAGAAAGTAAGGATTACTAAACTACATTTACAAAACAACTTTATCTTATAGATCTGGGATGGACAAATATTTTTCTCTGTCTTAAGCTGAAAAGTTCTTACCTGCACCACTATAGATATTCTATCCCCTCTAATCCTGATTAAATCTGTCGACTATATAAATATTCTATCCCCTCTAATCCTGATTAAATCTGTCGACTAACATTACCCATCTTAGATCTCCTCAACTCTCTCCATCTCCTTTTCTCTACTCCTCCAACGCATATTTCTACTTCTGTGTTCTTTACTCCCATTGGCTACCTACTAGCAGCATTTACTCATCGTGTTATGGACATTGACAGATTTTTACTTAACTACTGTAAGTTTAACTTATAACCATGTACAATTTTTTTATTTCACGATATCTGAAAACTGGCAAACACATCAACTTCTTATTTTCTGAAGGAATAGCATAGTAGTTTTATTGACTTTGTTATCTTCTATTATGCTGTATTATTCTAGCAAATGTGTGCAGTGGTGTTTTATAATTTTATATTTTTGTAAAATACTGGTATGTAAAGTGAAGCATTTCTCCCAGTGACTCTGCTGAAAGGTGCTCTTGCCCAGTGAGATTAGCCCAGTTAACAAATATAAATAAAAACAAAATAAAAATAAATACAACTAGCAATTGTATGATGGATAAACAGTCACCCTGCTGCCCTGCTCAGAACTTACGCTCAGATTATTACATAACATTATGTATCTCCTTTCATACTATCACTCCTTCAACTCTTCTTGCCCCTTTATGTAGCACTGCCTGTCCAACCACTGCTCATTAGTGGCCTCACTTAAACTGCAGCTGACCACCTTTACTGAATTGTCATGAAACCCATCCACACTCAGACCAGGATTTCTTGATTCTGACAGCTTCCTATCCTTTTTCATAAAATTACGTGAATGACTCATTTGTACATCAGTAATTCTCCTCACCTATGGAAAGTATTTATTGTCCTACTTCAAAGAGGAGGCATGCCCACTGACTTTGCTATCATTCCATTCTTCTACTGTACCCGCTCTGTAAAATCAGTCGTGAAATCAACCACTCTCAGCTACTTTCCTTCATTAACACTCCTCACCTTCTTACTGACCTCTTACAGTTTTGGGTCCAGTCTTGGTACAGATACTGCCTTGCTTTCACTCTTACCATATGCCCTTGTATTCACCTTAACTAAGGATATAAGATTACCATATGCCCTTGCATTCACCTTAATTAATGATATATGATGAAGATCTTTTTTCCTGATCTAATAAAGTAATCAATATGGTAAGGCATCCTCTCCTCTGACAAGTACTCATAATACCTGTCTCTATCTGTAACCTTTTGATTTGAAAGCGATATATTAGCAGAAATTAAGCAGTCCACTGGGATCACTCTTACATCATATTATGTATATTTCCTCTATGGCATCACATAGGGATTTGAATTGAGACCCTTTTATTCTCAGTAATTATAAAAGACATTTGTAAAATCATGCTGTCTTTTCAATTCATCTGGTATGCAGACAATATAAATCTTTTTACACTTAACCTCCTCCACTTTAGAGCTTCAGGACTCTCTTCAACATAGTTTCAGTAAGGATAAATAGTGGCTTACTGACTGAGCTGTTTGTCAGCACCACTAAAATACAATGTATGGCCTTCACATCAAATCACTCAACACTAAAATCAATCAGGAAAAAAGTCAAAGAAAAGTATATCATTTATAGTCGGGAACTTAGGATTTATAGCATGTTAGTCAGTAAATGTTGGAAGAATAGCTGTTATAATGTTCCTTATGGGAGAATATTGTTCATGAGTAGCATAACAGTTGTATTAAGGATGGTATTCATTGTCATGGGTTTCGCACTTATTAGTGGTTATCCACAAAGAGTGCCATTTACACCTAAATGCAAATAAGTGTAGGTTGTTCATGCTAAGTAAATGCAAAAGTGCTTTGATAAAGATACCCATTTACAAGAAAGGTATAATGTACCTGACATTAATCATTAAGTATATGTAAAGAACTACATGAAATCCTTAGGCTTCGTATGACTTCGTATATACTGCGATACATATGTGCAGTCACTCTTGAATTTACAAAATTGGCTACATGTAGTTCAACTACTAAGGTAATGCCTACTGTAAATGAAATTATGTGACAATGTAAATATACCTTTTGTTTGTGTGTAAATACATACATTTATATGCATGAAAAAATAATTGTAATACTTAACATATATTTTACTCAAATATACATTTGTATTTAACACAAAAGTATGCTATCACATAAACCTTAGATATTTGTATACAGATACAGTCTGCATACAGATATGCTTGTGCTTTCTTTTGCATTGTAATAACATATAGATGCATATTTGCAGTTACACATATTTTCTAGCAAATACATTCAGCAATGTGACCTTCTTATAATTTATCGTTTAAACCTATATTTAATATGACCCACCAAAAAAATTTGAAAACTTAAAAGAAAGAAAGAAAAATACTTTAGAACTCTGGCCTTCTTGCCATCAGCTGGTACACCCACTCAGCCAGCTGGTCAAGCTTATGCTTCTGTAGGTCATTTTACCTTTGACTGCACTGGTATCCTGAGCAAGAGATCCCTGTCAGAGATAATAGGTGCTCACATAATGGTTTAGTATTGAAATCTGGAAACTGCACTCATCAGCTGATGAAATAGTCACACCAAAATGTGGCAATACATAATGTCTAAAAGGCAAAACATCAAAACTGATGTAACCACTTTCCATAGTTTGACATATTAGAAATAGCTCTAAGTGACATCAATAACCCAAGCTATGCAACGGAACTTATCGTTAAGACTGTCAAGTCAATAGCACATAGTTGTTACTGTTTTGCAGTGCAAGACCCCTGCACTCCACATGTGGGGGTCTGTGCCCCTCACACCCCCTGCAAATTATATATACCAACTCTGAGATCATACTACAGTGAGAAAATGGGTAAATTTCCTGTTCCTCACTGTACCACGATCTCCACTCACAATACTGAACTCAAACTACAGAATTACACTGAACATTCGGTATTGTGTATTCATAGTAGTCTGGTCCGGCATTGTGCCTCTTTGAAAAGTGCCTTTCAACTACATGCTGTTCAATCACCAGCACTACGGGATTTCAATGGTAAACTCACCCAAGTCCCACCAGATGTCAATTTGTCTTCCTGTCAGACCCTTTTATGCAGGCATGGATCTCACCAGGTAAGACCCACTCAGAAAGTAGAGCACAATTTTCATCTCATTATCAGACCAAGTCATTGTGTGGCCTCATGTCTTCAGAGGTACTGCCATCATTAGACGTGACAGCAACACGATGAAGAAAGTATGAGCAGGCCTGCGGCTTTAGAATCACTCCCTTTGGGGTGTGGCATAACCCTAACCAAAACCAATTATCCAACAGAGGCATTAGATTTGGTATTGTTATTACTGGCAAGTATGGATTATCCAAAAATGATTGGTAACCTACATGTTTTTTTAACAAATAAATTCACATTTCATTTAAATGGTAAATAAAAGTCATTAAGGAAATCGTCTGTCTTTTACTCATAACTGCTGCTGTGCCTTGCTTTTGCTAACTGTTTGGAGTATTACACCTGAATGACAGGGAGGAATAATTTCTTTATATATTCTTCATGCAGTATAGTTTCAATATTATTTTCTTTTCTTTAGGGGGCAGACTTTTTGAAGAATAAATATTTTTGTGTGTGTCTGTACTAACTTTTAGTAAATGTTGACTACTTTGAGTGTGTTAGATGATGCTGGATGGGCAGGGATTACACTTCATGGTTCTGCAAACTCACATGCATATGATTCCATCTTTCCTTTTGTAAACATTGTCAGTGAATAATTGAAGTTATCCATGTGTTCCTACAGCATTCTGGGGATTGCTGGGGCTGCTGTGGTCACCACTGCTATTCCCAGTGCATTCTCATGAACTTGTGGCCACTTTCAAGACTAGCCTAGTCTTAGTTACATGGATAAGTTGCCTCACATGTTTGCATTTTCTGCAATTCACACAGATAAATGTAAAAGGGATTAATTTGCATAGAAACCCTGAACTTCTGCTAAGAAATATTACACTGACTTAAATGAATACTGTAAAACTGTCATTTATAAATGGAAATTTAACATAGCAGCAGTGGAAATGCACAGTGATCACTGAGAAAGTAATTTATTTTTATGTCATTTAGTGATTGTGTACACATGGTTAAAATGCAATGATTTAATTGTGAAGTAGTGAACTGTTTTGTTGGCTCAATATGCATGTGTCTTTACTGGGAGATGTCCAAGTCTTACTGCTGAATGAAAAATGACAATATTATGTACACAAGAAAATGGCAGGGGTGGGTGGGCTGGATCTGTTAATAAACTACTTTTACCTTACTATTATGAATGTATATGTGATGGTGCAAACATTAGTTCGACACAAGCTTAAGTGGCTCGACTAAGACTGCAGCTGTTTATAATTATGGGTTTTGTGTCAGTTAACTTTTTTGTAACTGTCTGTGTGTTTTCATTGTTGTGCTGTTTGATAATTACATCAAAAGATAGCGCACTGGCCTTTGGTGCAGAAGGTTGTGGGTTCTATCCACACACTAAGGAGATGGATTACTGGCACTACAGTGCAGCACAATGAGGGTGCTGCACTCCTGAGTGTGCCTTTGGACGAGATTTTAAACCAAGGTCCCATTTGCCTGAATTTGGGATAGCAGAGGTGGATGTAAAAAAACCCATAGCACCTATCAAAAAAGTAGCAAAAACATCACATACCATAAGGATAAAAAATGTACATGCAACAAAAAGTACACTAATAAAAACATGTCCAGCAATCCAACAGTATCATTTTGATAAACATAAACATATATTCTCCCACCCTTTCTTCCACAACTATTTCCTTATTTTTCCTAATATCAAAACACAATCAAAAATTTTGTTAAACAATAATATCTTGCTAACCAAATATTTATTTTATTTTATTTATTTGACATCTGTTTTCCAGAAAAGTCCAACTGGGCATAAACCCACACACACACACACACACATATATATATATATATATATATATATATATAATATATATATATATATATATATATATATATATGTATATGTATATATATATATATATATATATATATATATATATATATAGATATATATTTATACATACACACACACACACACACACACACACACACACACACACACACACACTACAATTTTCTGGCCTTAATAGATAAAGAAATCATAAATTTCCAATTGAGTGTCTTATCAGTGTATTCCTTTAAAATGTAATGACACAATCTCCTTCTTTTACCTATAAACACACTCTCCCAAGTATCATCATATTTGTTCCATAATAATTTACTAAGTAAATGCACTCTGTCATGTAGCACCCTAAGAAGTATCTATTACAAATGCACATAGACTAAACAACAGGACTTGTTAGACCTATCCAACCATCTTCTTTTTTAACAAAAAATAAGTTTTCTCTTAATAGAGTTTAACCCACCCTCCAAAAAAAATGAAAAACATTCCTAAAAGTATCTTCTCTTTCTTTTTCCTAGAATAATTATATTCAAAATATAAACTTTTTTGAAAATAACAATTTGAAACACTGCCAGATATCCAAAATCTTTTATTTATCAACAAGAATACAATCCTACTGGGTCAGAAATGTTTGTTCTCCATCTAAAGTTATTCTTGCAATAGTAATTTTATTGTATACAAACTGGATTTCATGTAAAGATGATGTAAAACAAAAAACCAACACGTTTGCATATTAACAAACAATTCCACTTTCCATAATAGTATCAATATAATAATCCAAGTTAAGTATTACTTTAAAATCATCAGCATAAGAAAAAATAGATTTAGAGTATGGCATGGTACTATTTCCCATATAACATCCTTACAAAAAATAACATGTCACTCAAAGGGCAGCCTTAATTGACACCTCAACAGATTTTAACTTTATCACTAAGGTGACCATTTATCAAAGGCCTAACTCAGGAATTTTCATAAACACTTGCAGAACAAGCAAAAATTAGGTATGAATGCCATAAGATTTCGGTACATCCCACAAACCTTTCTGTGAAATCATACCAAAGGCTTTCTGGATATCACATGAAATAAGCAGGCCTTTGTTAGTACAATTAATACTATCAATGATTTCACATAAAACCACTAACATTTATCTACTCAGTCTTCCCTTCACTCCAAAAAGTTAAGAAAATATGACTTAGTCTAACGTGTAGTATTTTACAGAAAATGTTATAATTTCTGTTTGTTAACATAGCAGGTCTCCAATTCTGAATATCTTTTTTTTAAAATATAAATCTTCTAACACTATCAAACACAGACTCACTAGTTATACCTTTATCTAGCCATGCATTTGCGTCTATATTACATAATCAAACTTTTAAAAGTTCGAACGTCATATGGTCAACACCATATGATCGAACTTTTAAAAGTTTGAAAATGTAATAAAAAAATAAACCAAAGAAAAAAACCACCTGAAAGGTTTAAGCAGGGGGGCAAGGCCCCCGGCACCCCCCGCTCTTTAATTATACCAACTCCAACATCGCACTACAGTGCAGAAAAGGGAAATCTTCACATTCTGCACCATACGGAGATCTCCGTTGAAACGTTTGAACTTTTAAAAGTTCGCTCATATGGTGTCGACCATATAAAATTCAATCTTTTAAGAGTCTGATAACATGATATAGACCCATGCATTTAATACAGTGAGAAAAATAAGTTTCTGTCTCTCAGACATATTTTTAAAGAACCCATACGTAGTACCATCTATGCCTGGGGGTGAATTAGCAGAAAGGTCACACAAAACAGAATCTAATTCTGACAAAGGTATGTGACCATTTAATACTTATTTATTTATTTATTTTTTATTTATTTTATCATTTGTTGACAGGGTTTATCCAACTGGGATATACAATTGCCCATTTTCAGCGGAGGCCCGAGGAGAAAAGCTCCACAGAAAAATATAAATTTTACATATTGAATACATATAGAATGCATTCATCAGTACCACACATTACTGAATTACAGTGTCATACATTGCACTGTGACAAGTGAAATACATAAAGAAATGCATTCATCAGAGGGATACATTCATAATTACATATTATATACATAATAGTGCAATAGTTACATAGCTGAAATATTTTACTAGTTATGTTTGTACAGTGATGTAGCAAGAGGAGAAGATAAAGTAGTTAAGTTTGTTTACTGAAGGGAAGGAAGAGAGAAGGAAAGTAGAAGGTTACAGGGGAGTGTTTACATTGGAAAATTAATACTTTAATGTCTTCTGCAGAAATATGAGGGACATTTCTTTGTGTTACAACATTGTCACAGGGAGAAAACAAAGTTTGAACATAATAAGTCTGCACTATCTGCATTATTTCAGACCAAGTGGTAGCCATAACACCATCAGTATTAAGCAAACCTTAACATTAATTCAGAATTTTGTTAACTTCTTATTAAAAAAGGGAGATACTTCTTGTTTAGAAACTTGAATAACATTGTTACTTTAATAAAAGAGTATTCTAGTAGCTGTAAGTGTTTCTAAAACTTTTAATTTTCTAGGGAAACATCAGAGTCTATAGACTGTAAGAAAGCTTCATAATTTTTCCATGCAGAGTAATAGTTATTCTTTTTTTACTCAGAATTAATTTCTTTTTACTTCGTGGTATATTTTTCTACATAAGAAAATACAGCTTTAATTTTTGCTTCACAAAGAGTCCACCAGTGTAACTAATTTTCACTAAAGTTAGTTAAAATGGCTATCTTTTCCCATAAAAGTTGCAATGTATCTTCCCATTCTAATGTTCTTTCTACCCAACCATTTAATATTTTAATACCTTTACTGTTAGCTTGTTAGCAAAGTATCTAGTTTAACAAGCTGAAAAACCAATGCCATATGATCAGTTATATTTGCTTGAATAAGAACAGAAGAAATTAATGAAAAATATCTGTATAAGAAAAATAATCAATGTCCATGGACAGTCTACCTCTATGATTAGTGGGCCCTATGTTAATTCATAAAACAGGATTGTTTGAGACCAATATCGCCTGCAGTAACTTTTCATCTGCACTTTCTTGCCAACTCTCACATGGCAGTTCCAATATCTTACAGCAATAATGGGCTGATTAACACTTAAACTGATGCAATACACAAAATACATCTTCCCTAGATTTTTTTAATAGTAAGAGCATAAATGAGTCTAAAAATCCCCACCTAGGCTTACATATCACAAATAAGAATTCATCCTGGAATAACAAAGAAATACTGGATTTAAACAAAATAGCTATACCAGAGCATAAATCTCTGCCAAAGTTAGAAACAAGTTTATGCTCCAAGCAACCTCAGTTTGTTATTTTGTAAATCATTAAGTATTCTTATATCAAAAATAATAATTTTACGTGACTTCAATGTTAATTATCTTGGCACTCCTAAACCTGTCATGGGTACTTTCCTAGCAGACCTAGGTCTCCTTCAACTTGTAAAAGAACCAACAACACCTAATCTCAGGTCCTCCAAATGTTCCACACTCGACCCTATTATTATTACAAACATACCAGACTCCATCACCAACATAAACATTCTGCCACCATCACTAAGTGACTACTGCTCAATCAACTTTACAGTTGCCAACTATCCTATTAAACTACCACCAAGATTAGAAGCCTTCAGAAAGTAGAGTAGTGCAAATATAGACACACTTACAGCCCACAAATGGAACTATATACTTTCCTTAGATGACCCTAACACAGCAGCTGTAAGCCTAATCAACTTTCTACTCCAGCCGCAAGAAAACTTCTTCCCTCTTATCTACAGGCTTTATAAACCCACCAAAACTAAATGGCTAGCCCCTGAACTCAAACGTCTTTTAACTCTAAGGGATGAAGCATGGCAAAAATGGAAACAGACCCCCCCACAACTGGCAACTGCACCTCCTTTATAGTCTTGTGTAACCTAGCCAAGAAGTCCATCAGAAGGCGCTAAAGAAATCTCCAAAGAAAGAAAGAAATGACCATCCTATATTCCCCCAAACAATTTTAAAACAGGTTAACCTACCTGCAGGAAGCAAACCTCCTCATGATACCCTGTCACCATTGAATGTAGTACAGCAAAATGTTTTTTCCAGAAGGTAATCTCCCATCAGTAAACCTGACACCCCCCCAAGATCACGCATTGCCCCCCCAACCACCATTCTTCTCCCTCTTCCACTTCAAATGCATTTGTCTTAAGGAAGTCTCTGTTCTACTTGAAAATATTTCCACTGACACTCCCCCTGGATCTGAGAACATAAACCCCTGGTTCATATAACACTGTAGAGAGAGCCTCTACGTGCTCCTCTCACCCACATATATAATCTATGTCTCACACAAAACAGAAATAATTATATATTGTACATTGTCCCGGTCCCCTTCAATAAATACCCCACACCAAATGGCATTTGATGGCCTTTATTAAACTTCCATAAAAATAACTTATTGAGCAATATTTTAATTCACTTGATCACAGCATGAACATCCATATAACTATTTACTAGGGCAGTGTAACCTCGCTCACCCTAGCTAAATAAGTAGCGTTCAGACCTCTGCTCACTTGCATTTAATTATCAAGCAGCATCCCGTTGCTCACTTTCATTCCCCAACTCAATGAATTAAACATCCAACACAAGAGGAGGAACAGAATAGGGACAAGCCTGCCCCTCTTCTCCGCCAACAAGCCTGACACAGGCTATTCCCTCATTCACTCCTAGACCTTCAGCATACCCTCCAAAACAAACCTAAGTCTACATTAAAGAGGTCGCAACCAAAATCATTTAGTGTACTCCATCCTCTCTGAACCAAACTGGATCCCTGTCTTCGACATCCCAATGGCCTATCATAGAAATACCCAAAGCAGCCAGTTGCCTAACTAGCCTAAAAATTAACAAACTGATGTGCCCTCTCCAAAGCCAAAATAACCATGGTACTACCTCTGACTACACAATACACATACCTGGGTATAACCTGTTCAAAATAGACAACTGTAGCTTCGGAATTATTCTCAGATCGTTACCTGCCAAATGTACGAACATGACTCTAAGGAGCTCAATGCCACCTAAAACAATGCAAAAACAATTGCGTGCCATCCGGTCTAACCAACAACCAACCTTCTTAATGATTTCCATTAATCTGCCTTCCCCTTGCTAAATCTGATGCCCTTCCAATGCACAAAGAATGATTGGAAAACCTCTCTCCTGGAAAACCAACACACTGAAAAGCTCTCTTCATCATATATACAAACTGATTACATGTTATCACCTTGCCCTCTACCAATCAAAACAAAGTTACGAGAACTCCCAACATAAAACCACAGGAACCTTTTATCCCAACCCACCGGCACAACCAATCGCTCCTGTCCTTCTCCAAAACTACCTGCCCTTCTCCTATCCTTTGAGCTTTAAGTTGTCCAGTTTATTCAAAGTAATGAGTGCTTTCATCTGTCAGACTTCATCAGATGCAATGTTTCTGCCTAAGCATAATTCCATTCTTCCATCTATGTTTAGACACTGTAAACTACTTCTTGAACTAAATATTGTAGCATATTCTTGCAGCTGTAAATATGTATATATAATTTGTTTTTTAGCATATCTTGTATCTGTAAATATGTTTTATTTATCATATGAATATGATCCAAGTCACCTGGGCCGTGCTTGCAAATGGTCCATTGAGATCAGTGCACTACACTGGTAAACAAATATAAATAAATAAATTATATACTGAAAAAGGGCAAAGAAGTCTAACAACCCACTGTGTAACCCAGGCTATAACATATTGTGAATAAATCTGCAGAATGCTTCAACTCAGTTGTCAGTCAATGGAAAAAAAATACCATTTCAACAACAAGCAAGTCAATCAAATCAGAGTCTTCAAAAACTACAAAATAAAGTCAAGAATCATGATTCATCTTATGATAGATTACCCCCAGTTTAGCCAAAGAAAACTGCCCTGTATATAGTCTCTTCACTATCCATACACATGAAGAAGAACTTGCAATAAGTACAATTATTTGCTATATGGAAGCATGCAAAACTGGTAAAATGTTTAAGAATGGTGCACGCAACAAAATGAAAGACTACAGTCATAGCAGCATTTTAAGTCCTGTATCCAAAACTCTGCAATGAATTATTCACAATGAACTCACTCATAACAAGAAAGCCAGCAATGTAACTATAACAATACAGCAAATATCTAGTACTGGTCATAGCACTCACATAGCATTATTAAAATTTGCACAGAATTAGCTGTGTGTCAGTAAGACACCTACTATCACTCTATTGCAAGACTTCAGTAAGGGTTTGATATGTACTTAAGTTCTCTTATCTGCTCCAAAGACTATAGGAATTAGAAAGTAGTAGCAGTATATTATGTTGGTTCAAACTGGACCACCTCGCTACCATATGCTGATAATGCTTTTATCATTCACAGTGCAGATGGTATTGGTAACCTCAAGTCTGTTGTATTGCATTACAGACCTGGCTCAGTGACAACTAGTCTATTATAATTGAAAAGAAAACTGAGATGATTCTCTTCAATAACAGCAAAAATTAACTTAATAACTATTAATAGTCACCTTTCATGTTAAGAGAACACAAGGAGTGTGACAACTTCACAAGAAAATCAACACTGGACATCTTGCAAGAACAAAGTAAGTGCATAGAGCTAACAGTCATTTACAAATTAGGTCTGGGAACAAACCATTTTGTTAAGGGACACCTGCAGTGTTTAAAAGTTAGGCTGAGGAAGTGGGGGTGTAGGGGGTTAGATTTGGGTTGAGAGGGTTAAGCAAGGATGTTAAGGTTAGTGTGAAATGGAGGGATTAGATGAGGTTTGGAAATGAAGGGTCAGTTTATTAAGGGAAGGTTGGGAAGAAGTGAAGTAGATGTAAGGTAAGGCCTAGAGTGGTTTTATGTGTGTGTATTTGAGTTAGAGATCACCTTTTGGTATGATCATGCTATCCATCCTCCCCCCCCCCTTTTCGATGGGGTAGGTAAGATTTTTTGTCAGTGGAGAGGGGTTCCTAGGCAGAGAAGAGGAGCAGGCTTGTCCTCTTTCTGTTCCCCCTCTGGTGTTTGGGTTGGTGTAAGGATTTTGGGGTAAAAGTGACCGGTTGTATGCTGCTTGATTTTTAAAAATAAGTGAGCAGAAGTGAGGGCGCTGCTTATTCGGGCAGGCTGAGCAGAGATACCCTGCCCTGATGATTGGTTAAAAGGGTATTTTTCTTGTGTTTTATAAATTGAAATGATGCAATAAAGTTATGATGTTTTTATGATGTTAATAAAGGTTGTCAAAGGTCAATTTTGTCTTGTTTCTTTATTGAAGTGGAGTGTGACTAGTTACTATATATCAAACTATGCCTTGACCTCACACTCATTAAAAAACTGGTATCATCCATCAGTATTACCAGTCAAAACAAATACATTCTTCAAACAACCTTCTACTAAAAAAAAAAAAAAAAAAAAAAAAAAAAAAAAAAAAAATAAAAAAATCAATGCTGCAATTTCACGTGCATATGTTTATGTGTGTATGTGGGGGGGGGGTTGGCATAGTGTCACAGAGGGTAGCAAGAGGTTTGATTCTAAGCTTGGATGCCTTCTGTGCAGAGTTTGCATGTCCTCCTTGCATTTATCAGTTTTCCCCTGGTGCTGTGGTTTCCTCACACATTCCAAGACATGCAATATGTGGATTAGACACACTAAATTGCCCACAGATGTAAGTTAGTGGTATGAACATGATTGCCACTGCTGATGTGACACCATTACTCCATGTGCAAAAATGGAAAAAGGGGTTGTTAATGGATGCAATGTAATGTGTCACCAACTAGCTTGGAAAAAATTTGAGGTAACACTTCCTTCAAATACCAATGCAAAAACATATACAGACTGCAGTCTCTTAGTTCTTTAATCTTTCTACTCCTTACTCACAGCACAATTGCAGATTTCTATACATGGTTGCCATCTGATGAGTGACTGTACAAGATGTACAAATGTACCCAGTTAAACAAAGTAATTGACATCTATTTGTACTTATATTTGGTGTACTAAGTGCCTGCAGCCTTGCATGAAAACACTGATGTAATAAATATATTACCTTTCCTACCAAACTACGTCTTTGAATTAGTAAGTGCAACTGATATAATGTACTGCTTGTGCAATGAGATACTATTATATCCTGAAATAATGAGGCTTGCTTACTTTGTACAAATGTTTTCATCAGGCAACTTCTTAAGCCACAATATTTTTATTCTCACAGAAGGGAAGCATGTCCAGTAAAAGCAACATTTCTTCCAGTCATTCACTTGTTTCTAATTCTTCTGGTGGGACATTGTTGCTACTTATTTCTTTTTTTTTTATCTGATCATAAACCTTTTGATCTAGAGTATAGAACTGGGCATCTCAGCTGCCGACTGGGGTAAGGATCACGTACAGCAGAAGACTAATAAAAGGCAAGGAAACTGGAAGGACTATACACCACAGTAATGCCCTGTCAGTATATGAGACACGACATGTTATAAAAGGCAGACAGAAAGGCATATACAAACAACAGCATCTCTGTTCTAAAGTGGAATGGGATAGAAGTTAGAAAATGGAATTAGAACATAAAGGAAAACAATTAAAATAAAGGCAGCACAGAAGAAGAAAGAAGGAGAGACTGAGGTGGCCTATCTAAATGGGAAAGTGGATGGGTGAGTGCAGTTGTACAATGTTAGGAGTCTGCACAAAAAGATGGAAGAAGTGATGTGTTGTTAGAAGAAGGGGTGAAGGATATGTTATGAGTACTTCTAACATCAGTTTGTACTCATATTTAAGGAGATAGGAAGTGGTTCTGACTGCTGGGTACACAGACGCAAAGGAATAGGGAAAGTTATGAAAGTAGGCATAAGGGAAAAAGTAATCTGTGAGGCAGTTGTTAAAAATGGGAAGGATACTGCAGAACAGAAATCATCAAAGCTAAACACTTATGCAGTCTAGTTGAAATTGAACAAGAAAAGGTCTTCTGATTAGATATTATCTTTAGGATAATGGATATTTCCTTGCAGGATTATGAGAAAATAAAAGAGAGAGTGCGAACATGAAAGAGATAAGAAGTTGGCTATAATCAGTAATCTAAACCTCAATGGAGAAAAATGCAGCATCCCAGCATCTAAGCTAGAGTGAGAATGAAGTACTGAATGCCACAGACCAAGATAGATTCATATGGCTAGCACCGATAAATACAAGGAAAGAAACATATTTCTTAATAGAGTATTGAACAAGACAAAGGGAGTTAAGTGTGTTAAGGTTAGAACACCACTTGAAGATTGTAATTAACCTACAGTGTGTTGTTTTTATAGGAGAACAAAGAGAGGTCTACAAACCAGCACTCATACATGGGACTACAGGAGAACAGACTACAGAAAACTGGGGGGCAGTGGGTGAAGAAGTCATAGGATAATAGTGAGAAGCCAAATGGGGGGCATTTGCTGTTTTCTAAGAGTTTCAAACACTATATGTTCAACAATGGTGAGATGTCTAGGGAAGATATGTGAGCGCAACACCTCAGGGACTGATGCAGTTAATGATTGAGGTAAGGAACATAATAAGTAGAATTAGTGGGAAGCTGTGATGTGATATTAAAAATCAAAGAAAAATGCAACAACAGCACTAAGGAAAAGCAAAATCAAAAATGTGGACAGGATTAGGAGAAGGGACAGAAAAATTCCACATGGGATTATTTATGTGCATTGCAGAAAATGGAACTTGTCAAGATTGCATTGAACAGACCAGAAATAAAGGAAGATGGTGTGTATGAAAACATCCCTGATTGTTTTTTCATTCATTTTTCAACACTGGATAAGAGAGGAAAGCTACGATGTGGATGGGACCAAAAGATGAAGATTGGAAGGATAGACAAACAGCTCATTAAACTTAGGAGCAGGTGTCATATTTCTCTAAATTCCAGAAAAGATGATAACCAATGTGATGTCGGCCAATACCTCACCAGGTTGCCAACAATTAAATGAAGTCCCTAAATATCCTGGGTCAGTAACTAAGGAGCTCCAATCTTCACTACTGACTCCTATATGAGACTGTCACTTAAAGAGGAGTAATAGTTCACAATTTCCCCTAAGAGCACAAAGGGAAATGCTCTTTTTTTTCTGAAACTGGACTATATACCTCTGTCCAACCAAATGTATTGTCTTATTACACACTTCAGAGCAAAGTGTCCCAGTTTAAGATCTCTGAAACACTCACACTCAAAGAAAATGTAAATCTCACACATCCAAACAGTTCTGGGAAAGCCTGACACAGATTTCCAGCTGTGTCTCTTTCCCAAAATAATACAGTAACACTACCACCAATCAGAGGGTCTTCGTGTCCTTCTAAAGAGGTGCTCAATTATGAAAATTAATTATGAAAATAAATTACCAGAACAGCCAGGCCTTTGAGATGACCTAGGGAGTATCAAACAAGTAGAAGCACTCTCTAATCTCTAAAGAAAAACACTGGTTTCCAGCCACAATGTAAAGTAATGAAAAACATTTAATAATAAGTAAAAATGATTACAAGATTGTAAATCAATAACTCTCAATAAACAGCAGAATTCAATATCCACAAATGTAAAATCAAACTGCAGGATAGGAGTCCATTATTCTAGAAAAAAAACACTATCTTAATAACTAAGCTTTGCTGATCTAACTAAAGAATATTGTCCCTGATCTTCTCTTAGATATAATAACAAGGCCAAGACCAGCTTACAGTTTTTTTTTGGTGAGTTCTCTTTTCTTGGTGTCCACTGACTGCCCAGCAATTGACAAACTGCTCAATACTTAACAAACTGCAGTCTCAACTGTCTAATTTCAAAATATAACAGTCAGCTGTTTCAAAAAAATATTTTCCTGTTAATCAGCTGTTTAAATAATCTCTTAGCAACCAGGAAAATTCCAATGACATCACTCACTGCTCAGCTGATTCTTCACAGTTTGTACATTAGAATTCTCCTCTCAAACATGCTCAGTTAGAAATGTATTAAAGTAGTGACAGATTCTTTAAACATTTTGTTTAAACAAGGAAATACTCAACATTTTAAAATGTATTTACATGTTCACAATTAGGCATGCTGGCATACAATACAAGTTAATCTGAGAATATCCACAAATCTCCTGCCAGACATGCTAACACAGATTACAGTGTTTTCAGTTTCTTCACAACCTACAGACAGTCTCTAATGTAAATATTGAACAAATTTGTGGAGATGGAGTAATGTCATCAGACAATACAGAAGCTGCAGTGGTACCACTCTACAAGGTCACAATGAAACTGGTGACATTTAGCTTGTTTGCTGTGACATAACAAGAGGGACTGAGAACATCAGCCACTTTCCAAATAACTCTAAAATAAAGGTTATGGTAAGGGAAGGAGAGCCCAATGAGCAAGTGGTAACAAAAAATTTACGTAACACATATGAGTATAATAAAGCTGCAAGTGAGATACAATGAGCCCTGGAAGGACTATAGGATAAGTAGGGTATCTCTATATACAACTGATTCATAAAATGACAGACAAGTCTGCAAATCTTACCTTCATCAAGGTGAAAGACAATATGGTTTAAGGAGGTCATTATCTGTCTGTGCAGTCTGCTTCTGAAATCAAACCTGGAGTACTGTGTGCAAGTCCATAAACCATAAAGGGAAGAGTTAAATTAGAAAGTGCTAAATGGATGGCTGCCAATGTAAGTAAATGGGTAGAAAGCATAATCCATGTAGGAAGACTTAGAGAACTTAGAGTTAGGACTTGCTGGTGGATAGGTGGGACAAAGCAGGTATGAATAAGATAATATAACATGTCCAAGTAGAATATATAGGAGCCATTAGTGCATTTTTTTACTAAGACATCTGCAGGCCCACCAGGTTTCTTTAATTTTCAATTGCTGTAACAAGGTTGTAATGAAATTAGCCTCTTGTAGCCCAGCCCTCCTACATAAATTAAACACACCAATAAAAAGCACCTCTTATATTACAGAGCAAGAAGGAAGAATGAAAAGATGATAGCACCTTCTACCATTGAAAGCTAAGCTAGTTATAACTGTTTGCTGATATAGATGAGTTTTAAGTAGGGAGATCAGCTTGCTACAACATCAACATCCATAATTAACTAGGGACGCACATTATGAAAATTGTACTTAAGGGTGGAAGTGGCTCTGGGTGGCTAAGAAAAGGAAAAGAATTAAAACATGACCACCAGTAAAGCATTAAGTAAATGACATTTCAAAGCCAGGAGCAAAGGGTGAACTCCTATGTCAGCTTAAAAGCTGTGATTTTCAAACAAGTCTAGTTAGCAAGACTGCTCACACCACAACATAGGAGTACTTCAGTTGTAACATTTAAAAATAGTTACTGTGCTTATCAAGTCCTGATTCATTTCCACATTCTGCAAAGTTATAGATTGCAGAGTAAAATACTAAAACACCAGAAGGAATTTACTATATGCCGGTAGCATAAAATATTACTAAATATATTCTAACTACATAGGATCATAGGAGGTTACTAGGCTAATGGCCCTAGGGCCACAAGCTTAGCCAGGTACAACCCCTGTTCTCAAGAATATCAAGGTATTAAGAGGAACTAAATCAGCAACCTGGTCAAAGAGGGACACAGGTGAAACTCCTGGGGTGAATTTGCAGTTTCCCATACAATCATCCAAATTACAATTAAATAGGGTCAGAGTGGGGGTTCTGCTTCACCTGAATTGGACATTTGTTCCAGAGGTGAGGTAACCTCTGTGAGGCATATCTGTCAGTCCAGCAAGTCCTGTTGATGTCGCATACTAGATTGAGTTCCCTAGAGTGAGTGCACCTTATACCATTAGATTTACAAATGTGCAGCATTTCCATTAGAGCAGGATCTGAGATTGTTTTATATGCAAGGCAGAGGTCCCATCAGGGTAGTCTGTAAGACACAGAGTATAGTGACAGTGATTTTGGTCTGTTAACATATAACATATGCTGAAGACCCTGCATTTGCTTTATAAGAAACCTTTGAAGTCTTTCCAGTTGCTGCAGGTACCTGGTAAGGTACCTATCAAAGGTAGCATTGTACTCTGTTATTGACCTGATAAGTGAGAAGTACGGGGGGTATAACCTCTTTTGTTCTGGATGCAATGCCCTTACTTATGAGGTGGGCAATGTAGAAAGCATTTCATACCACTATGGAGATGGGGTAGAAAAAAAGGAAAGGTTTCTGTCAACCTGTGTGCCCAAATCTCTCACCACTGATTGCATGCTTAGGGTGTTATTATCAATGTTGTAATCTGCAGGGATGTTGCACTTGCCAAATGGGATGATAATGCATTTTTTTGCATTGAGTTTTAGCCCATGACTTTGGCACCAGTCATTTCTCTGTGTAAGTCCTTATTGTAGGATGTTGACATTATCATTTGGGGGCTCAATGACTGCACCCAGTTTGCAAAGATCAGCAAACTTTGTCAGCCATAGGCCTTTTATTTCAGCCTGTACATCCAAGAAGTAGATTTCAAATGGTAGGGGCTCCAGCACCAATCCCTGTGTAATATCACTGGTTACAGATCTGCTGGTGGAGGTAGAGTCACCTATTTTGACTGTGTGCATTCTATCAGTGAGCCAGTTTACAACCCACCTGACAATATACTGGTTGATCTCCAGCCTGGTGAGTTTATCAATGATGCATGAGTGGGGAATAGTGTCAAAGGCTTGGCCAGGTCCAGGTAGGCTGTATGCATGGATTTGCCTTTGTCCAAGGCTTTGGTCACTATCTCAAAGAAGTCCACCAAGTTCAAGAGGCAGGATCTCCCTTTGACAAAGACAAACTGGGTCAGGTCGAGCATTTGGAGGTCTCCTATATTACAGTTATTAGAGTGAAAAAATGTAACTGATAAACAATGCAAGAAATTTCCCCTAATGCAACACCTAACTTTTACATCTACAAGAAAATAGTATTGTAAGAGATAAAATGAAACTAGTACAAGTTGTGGAAATCTGAGGAATTTAGTTCTGTTATGTGCACACTGTACTTGGGTAGACAACAGGGGAGGGGCTGGTAGAATGGTTAGTTTATAAAATGTAGACAGCAATTTCCACTATTGCATGATTAGATACGAACTAATTATTTATCTGACAGTTTTATTACCAGTAATGGATACTATTAAGCTAAAAGAAAAACACTGCAATGTGTTTCTCTAACAGTTTTTATATCTGCACAGCTTTGTTCCTTTTTTAACTGAAAAACCTGCATTGTTTGGTTTGGAAATGATTCCATTCATTGAAACATTCTATTTTTTACTTTTCCTACCATTCAAGACGCACATAGAATATGTAGGTTCTCAAAGATAATTTACATTCTGTACCCTTCTTAATAAACTTTTTCCTTTGTTAACATTGATATTAAAACAACAGAGGCATTACTTCAGTTTATTTTAGAAAAGCAGAACAAAACCTACACTGATTATTTAAAACACCACTTTGTGCCAAACATGATAATACATGCAGGGATGGAAAACATTATTTTACATAAATTTGCAGTCTATGGTGAAGGAGAAGCAACATACAACATGTCAAAATGTTTCCAGGAAACAACAACTGACAGTGTAATGTTGACTATAAAAAAGATGGGACAGAGGTTATCAGTAAGGAAGAAAATTATCTGAAGAAGTAGTGACTACTGTAGTATGCAGTGCGAATCTCCAAATCCAAGTAGAGATTCAACTAGAGATATTACAAACAAGTTTTTATTCACAAAATAAGATTAAGCGCTTTCACCCTTACAAATCAAGAACTTCATCAGAACAAATTAAAACAAACTTAAAAGACAGTCAAATACTGTTTTCAAATCAGACATCACGTGCTTATTGGTTAATACCAAATAGTTTAATTAGTTTAGTTGAGTTAAGCTTCATTTACTAACTCCTCCTCTTGAAGAACTACTACTGTTACACTATTTGCAAAAATGACAGTGGTTTAAACTGTTCAAAACATTAAATTTTTGTGGACATCCTTCCTACCAGAGGAGCCCTAAGGGAAGCCATGTGTTGCACCTGAGAAGCCATTAATTCATCACCAATTTTCACATTATACCCAAACCACTCTGACTACATATGCCATTCACTTGAGTGAAACGAATGTTTACCATGTCATCTAGGACTATGGGGTGGTGAAAGTGATATAATTAGGGGTAAGTTTGTTTTGAACTGACAAGGTTTTAGAATTACTCAGGTTTTAGCCACACTGGTTAGTCAAGGTGCATATTTGTGATTTTAAATTCTGTTAAATATTTTTTTGTATTCAAATAGACCACAAGGGTAATGTGCCATAAGCACTCATCTAACTGAACCAAGAAATTATTAGCCCTTAAAATCTTCCAGATTTAGTTGCCTATTATTTATTCTTAATTTATATTATTAGTCTATATTCTACTCTTCATTTCAGGGCATCCTGGATATTTTGTATCAATAAATGTGTGTGATTACTCTGTTTTGCAAATATATGATAACATTTCCTAGTATATTAATTGACTGCTGCTCCAAATTGAAGTTTCAACACATTCAATGTACAACAACATTGTACTTTTGCTTAAATATAGTCTGCCAGGCTGTTTTGCTATTCTCTGCAGTTTGTTTATTGGAAATATTAATAAAATGTAAGTTATAAAAATTCAGAAGCATGATGTTTGGTCTAAACATTCAAGATTCCAAACTTCTTATAGGTTGCAGTAAAAATATATATTGTTGTTATAGAGCATTAAATAATTTTCCACATACCATAACTTCCATGTGAGCTTTTACATCTCATTTAATATCAGAAATTTGCCTTGCTTAACAATATAGAAAAATAAAATTGCATTTTTTTGAAGAATACAAGCTTCTGATTACTATTCAATACCAGGTTACGATTATACTGTGTGACTCATAGGGCTTGCATAAACTGGGCACAATAAGTGATCTTGGAACATCTTTAATTATACAAATATCTGAAGTAAAACTTTTTTGTTATTATTGTTTTGTTAGCTGTTGGCTGTGGAGATTGATACTCCTGAAAAATTTAGTTCAACTGCCAACATTGTGATACATCTTCTGGACACAAATGACAACAAACCCACCTTTTCTTCAGAGTACTACATCGCCAGGATTCCTGAAAATTCTCCTGGTGGTTCTAACGTGGTAGCAGTAACAGTAAGTATGCTTATTTAATAGATAGCCGATGGGTGGCAACTGCCTGCTACAGAGTGTGGCAGCAGAGGATGGTACGTGGGTTGGGAGGAAAATGTGATACCTTAAAGGTACTCAAAAATGGGTCTCTGTTCAGTTATTGAATGTAGACATGTACACAGGTCTCCTGCAAATCAGATGTTCCAGAAGTGGTTTTTTTTTTTTTCATTTTTTTGTTTACATTCAGTGTTTTGCAGTTTCACTCAAACATGTGTGTTCAATAGTTCCACATACATCCTAATAAAAGCAAAATGTATTCTAATTCCTAAGTTTCAGATAGTCTTTTATCCACAAACTCTGTAATGGGAATTTTGATTAAATGTAATCATGCATATGTTACTAATGAGCTAAGTAAAGAGTGGAAACCACAGAGTTAAGTCCCTGTTTCACAAGGTGATACTTGTCACATGCATATCTCTGTAAAAGAAGTAATTCTTACAATGCCAATGGAGGCATTTATAGACTGTTTTGTAAGTTACAGTTCTGAGTCAAACCTTTAATTGACAGAAGTGAAATGATCCCCACTTTACTTGAACAATAATTTTAACTGATTAAGCTTTGACCATATGCTTGTGTATTGCCATTTTGTCTGAAACACTGTATATTTGTGTAAAAGCATCACCACAAACCTGCCTATGTACAAAAGCGTGTACGTTATTTGTATTAAAGCCAGATACAAGAAATATTTGTGCTTAAGATGTACTATAATTCATATTAGTTCACCTTCCTTTCTTCCTACATTCTTTCTTTGTTCAGTATTTCATTTCAGTGACAAAAACTACTGGAATTGTTTAGCAAACATGGATTGTCCAAATCATAGTTTGCCAAAAATACATAATCAATGATGCTGTTTTCTTGAAAGTAAAGAATACTAAATAGAAACAGCAGTGTTTGCCCATATGCTTACTGCACCCCCCCCCCCCAAGTTTTAAATCACCACCTAACCAGCAGTATGTTGATTCTAATACAAAAATCATACTGTCTTTGGAGGAAAAAAACTGACAGAGAAAGAGTTGTAAACTTTTGATTTAAGTAGATCCAATTCAGTATGTTCAAAAAAGTGAGGATTGGTAGAATCACCTTTACTAAAATCCCCTAACAGCTGTTGCATTACTTTTTTATTACTGAACCTACTAAATACTCATATTACTGGCTATTTACTAACATGCCTCACATATGGAATAGTTTCAGAATTCCGTCATTGACCTATAGGGATGAAACCCTGACTGTGACCCAGGCAAAACTAAGCTTGAGTAATGTCTCAGACAGCCTGCTGGAACTGGTGTGAGGGAGGAGAAAAAATGACACGGCATTACCTGCTTGTCCCTTCTTTGTCGTAGAGAGTGTGAGAGCTGTGGTCCCAAGACCAATGCATGGGAATTCCACTGGCAGTAGTGGAGATGTGTAGTTGTATGCCTTTATGCTACGTCATAAATCTGAAACATTTCAAAAATAATATTCTTTTAAGTTTTAGTTTACTTGACATAGGGTAACAACTCCACAATGTATAACTTAACTGAACTAAACTAAATAAATAAATAAATTAAAATCAATCAATCAATAAATCAATCAATCTGCTTTTCTGAAATGCATAACATCAAATGCTTGTAGGTAAGTGTATGTGCAACAAAAATGATTAAACAAAGGACATTTTTGCCTTATTTGACCAATGTTTTAACTGCGTTTTAATAAAAATAGTTTGAGGATAACAATCAGTTGTTATTATTGTACATTGAAGTATAAGTGCATATATATTAAGGGTTTAACATTTAATCTTCCAACATATATATTTATTTTTTGACTTTTGTGCACTTTTCATCTCTCTGGGTGTGGCTGCTGAAAGCCTATATCCAGGGCTGCAGTGCTTACTCCCTGTATGGTCGTGGGAAGAGGTTGCATCTTGTGGACTGCTGATTGACTTAGACCTGTGTGCACTTTTCTTCTTTTATTTTAACCTGCTGGGCATCAGTCATGTGACTCAACAGACCATCTCTCTTGTGCTAGCTAGGACCTTTCTTCAGCAATAGCGCCATCAATGTGAGAAATTTTATGTGGCATTGATGGGATTTAAACACTAACCATCCACCTGATCACAGTTTTAAACCTTCTGTTTTCACCAAACCTTCAACGTATAAGAAAAGAATGAAAACAGTGGTACTTTTCACCAACCATCTGACTTGTACCAGGTCTCAGTCACCATTCACATTTCTCAAAAACATTGTGCAGTATATTAAAAATAGGCATATCCACCATTTGCAATAATTCATTTCTTCCTTTCATTTATTTTAGAATTAATACCTTGCGGTAAATATTATAATGAAATGACAAAAATATTTTGTTATATTAATTCTCAGCTCTTTCTAATTATCATTTCTAAAGTTACTTTTTAACATGAAATGCTGTCTTTCTCATATGATATTTATTGCATTTACAAAGGCAGGATTAACTATAACAAAAATTCAGAAGTATGATTTAAAACAGGCTGATAACTTTTTTTCTTGTAATGTTGTGAGCTGTTCTCAGATTAACATTCATAAAGGTTGTAGGCACTGAAATATTTACAAGGCAGCATTGCTTTTGGGGTGATGCAGATAATCATATTCTTTTTTAATGCTTGTACTGAACTACTTAAGAAGGTGAAAATATCATACTAAGAAACATTAGTACTTCTTGTCAAAAATCAACACTAACCATTATATTATCTCTCTGCCCCATATTGTTCATTAAGCTTATGTCACAGAATGTCCAAAGTGTATGGTAATATTGCTTAGCATTGTCCCAGTGTTTTCCCTAGCAATGGTTCTATATATCTCATGGTTTAATTTCTCCAAGTCTTTTGGGTTTGTAATATCATGATGGAAATGAACCCTATTCCTAACACAGGTACTATTAGAGTTCATGAAATCAGTATTGTTTCAGTTTCTGATGCTATCTAAGAGCGCTCTTCTTAGCACCCACAATGTGCACAAAATTACCTCCTTCTATAATTCAAATGGGGTTGCATGTATTGATATCATATCTAAGTACAAATGTTAATTCATTTTTATTACACCCATTATTCCTACTATTGAAACTGAGTATGTTATTTCACATTGCTCTCATTTCTACCTGCAAATCCTGGTATTTTATGAATTTGTGTGTGTCTCTCTCTATAAAAGACACTGTAATCACTGTGTATACCAATGTCAGTCATTAATGCTACTTTTTCTTTTTTCATGGACTACTATATTTGTTTTTTCTCATCTATTTTTAAACTGTTGGTAATAGGTGATCCCATAAGATATGCACTTCATCATTCTGTATAATGCTTTGTGGTTCATGTTTCCAGTGGTTCTTATCTATTTCTATATTGCACACTCCACAATCCAACAGTCTTGCAATATTACTCTGCTTTTCAGTATATAGGGCCTTTACAATGAGTGTAGCAGATCTAGTAACAAGATGTGATGTTTCCAGTTTTTTTCTACAGAACTTGCATTTATTTTTTTCTCCCACATTTTTGGGGAATTTTGTAAACCAATGTGTATGTAGTCCACTATCCTCGGCTGCCAATATTAACTTTTCATCTTTTGTTTTCAATTTAACAGTCCTTAATCATAACTGCTTCAAACTTTGGTCACCATTTTTTCCTTCTCATCTGATCCTTCTCCTTATAGTCTTATAATTTTGGCAGATTCAGTTGCTGTCTGATTTTTGTCTACTAATTGATTTCTATTCCCACATCACATTGAAATGCTTCTGTTAAACTTAGCAAGGATACATCTCAGTCTTCTTCTCTTTGTGTTTTAAAACCGACCTATGTTTGGATCTGGTGAGGTCACCAGAAATGTATGCAGTCCTACACTTGAAGATCTATACATGTAATCAATTTTAAGGCAGCCCATACCTCTGTCAGAGTGAGGAATATACAGTCTTAATATACAATGATTTTTATATATCTTTTGATAAGTGTGAATCATTTTCTTGTTTTCCTGTCCAACAGATCCAATACTTTTTGAGGCCAGTTGACTACCCCAAAACTGTAACTTAGAACAAGAAAAGCAAATTGGTTTATGGGTTGGACTTTATTCGTAGATATCAAGGCAATTTTCAGTATATTACTTTATTCTTTACTGAGTTTTATTTTTAGCTTTCATGTTTTATTGCTGATCCTTCATCTGTCCCAAGTATTTATATATTCCCTCCTGCTCAAGTTCTTTTATATTTTATTCTGTTCACAGATTATCAAGACCAAATTACATTTTTATATAATTAGAGAACATTTTAACCATTTGTATTTGTGCTTTCAACTCCTTACCCGATGAGCTACACAGTTTTATGTCATCCACAAAAGTAGACAAGATTTCTTCAAAGAAGGTTAGTTTCTGGGAGCAAAATTGTAACCATAGCCTAATCTTTTAAGCAAACAGCTTAATGGATTAAAGGCAAGACAAAACAGCAGCAGTGAAAAAGACAGATAATAGAATATCCCCCTTTGAATTTTTATCCCTAGGATAATAATTTGACCATTGTCATGACTCAACTGTAAAGTGGTTTGCCAATGTTTCATGGTCACTATAATGGAACTGATCAATGTATTATGTATCTTATACACCTGTAAGCATCCCTTTTTCCATGAATATGGATGCTGTTGAAAGCTTTTTTGTACTCTATCCATGATATAAGTAGATTCTTCCTCCTTTTACAATTCTGTTTTATGGTTTTATTTCACAATAAATGATCCTGCGCTCCATATGACTTTCTTTTGTTACCCTTTTGTTCTATTGCCATAATTGATTTTTTTTCTAAATGACTGTTAACTCTATCTGTATATATTCCAGTTTATAGGTTGTATAGTATCAGGAGGCAAGTTACTAGCCTATTGTTTTTAGGATGGATTACAAGTTCACTCTTAAGGAGGAGCATCATTTTTCATGTTGTTAACCAGGTTGGTGTCTGTTCAGGGTATGCATATAATTAGTTCTCACTCAGGGATAATTCTTCATGTAAAGATGATAATGCTTTTAGCCAGAAGTTAGGTACTACATCTGGGCCTGGGGTATTCAGAGTAGGAGCTTTTCTTAATTTTGTCTTAGTTTCTCATGTCATTGCTTCATCCCATTTCATATCCCCTACATTAGAGCTCCTTACAGTTTTTTTCCAATTCTCCTCTCCATTCAGCATCTTTGTTATGTTCAACTGTGTCTTTATAAAATGTGTCTATTTCTTCTTTTTTTGGTAGTGTTTCTATTCCTTTTGCTTTGTTTCCCAGTTGTACATAAAATCTTTTTGAGCCATCCATAAATTGCATATTTCATACTTTTCCTTTATATTTGTCTGCATACATTCTAAGTTTTTCTGCCTGTACTGATATTTTTACTTTAGTATCAGCAATAGTATATGATAAATCTTGATCTGTTTTGATACTGTGCATTGCTTTTATCATGTCTATCATTCTAAGTATTTTGTTGATCTGTTCCCTTTTCTATATTCTTCTATCAGTGATACTTCTTATGTTAACTGCATTGTTTTCTCTATGTGATGCTGCCATGGTAGCATTTTGCTTGCTCCCTACCTTTCCTTTGTTACGCTGTGTTGTTGTAGTAATACTTTATACATTATTAGTTTATCTGCACAGTAATATATTCTATTTATTTTTGCTATATTGCATGCATTTCTCTTAATACTACTGATTACTGTATTCATCTTTTTTACCACTTTATGCATTATTAGTTTAGCCGCACAGTTAAATATTCTATTTATTTCTGTTACATTATGTGACTTTCCCTTAATACTCCTGATTACAGTATTCACCTGTTTTACCAATTTTCTAACATTTTATGTCTTATTTACATTCTGAAAACTATTTCCTTCATCTGTCTTGTTTTTACTCCCTCTGAGATTCTTCATTACTAGCCGGGCACCCATGCTCCATCCATAGTGGGTCTACCAGCTAATTTCTTGTCCCCCCCGGACTATATTCAGTATTTATGGGACTGGTCACAGACCCTTAGGCTACTGGGGACTCAGCATGTTGAAACATCCATCTGGTGAGGAGGATGTAACTTATAACCTACTCTGATTTCCTCTCCTCTATGTTATAACATGGTATAGCCTGGGTGGGCAAAGTAGTCAATCAGTATATCACCCCCACCTCTGCAATAGCTCAGTCAGGCCCACCTTTCACCCTTTGACCACATCTCCCTGCAAACGATATCCCTGGCCTCCTCCAAGGACCATAGTAGGGAGACAGACACATGCCACCTATGTGAGGTTGCCTGTATTAGATTCTCCATATTAAATCTTTCATTTTGCAGATAATCTATAACTTCAGTTTCTATTTGTTTAACTTCTGCCTTACTAGTCATGCTTTCTATATTCCCCCTTTAAATTATTATTTTTGTATTGTGAAATGTTCCAAATCCATTCCAAATCCAGGTTCCTTTGCCTATATTTCTCTTCAAGTATCTTTGGAGTTGCTTGTTTTGTATTGATTAGCTTGGCTTTCTCCTTTGCATATATATTCCACCACACTAGATTTCTTTTTCTTTCCCATGTCCATGTTTCTTTTTTACACCTTTGAAAAATCTCTGAATTTTGTTCTTTAAATTTTCAAACATACTCTATTGCTTCTTTTTCCAGATGGTCCAAAGTTCCTTTGTCAATGTAATGTTTTTCATAAATCTGTTATATTAACGAATACAAATTTTCCTTTGAAGCATTTGGCAGTTATTCTTGTGCAAGTATTTTTTCTTTAATTTCTCTTAATCCTTCTAAATACCTTCTATCTGGAAATTCTGGGCTTCTTGTAAAATGGTAACAAAACATAAGTTCTTTCTTATTATCAATAGTCCACTTTGTCATTTTTTATGGATTTTTTTGGCCAGTCATTTTTTTTTGTATGTTTCCATTTCCTGAAGATTCTACACTGCCTTTTTTGTCCAGCCCTGGCACCAGTGAGTGCACCAGGATTGGACACTTTTTTTATCAGTGGGCCTGTGCAACCAACTGTCTTTTTATATCTCCAGTATATAGTGTGCAATGTTTCATTATATGCAAATCAAGGGTGTACATCATAAAAACTATTAAGACCTTCTTAAAGCCTTGTCTATCTTCTCACTACTATACAAGCTATTGAGAGGTGACCCCTGCCTTCCTTACAGATCTTAAATAGACCATATTCTGTCAGACCTATTAGACATTTGCAAATCCAATGGTTTCATAAATATGTTTCAAGGGATTTCAATTTCTTTTGTAGAATAAAAAGAACATTTGGAGGGATAGGCTTGTAATATAGAGAATACCACTTCAATGGAACTGTCTTCCACTATGAATAAAGCAAAGTATTTCTTTCAGTCTAGTCAAATGTAACTTGGATGAATGGATATGTAACGACAAGTTCAGCCCTGGTTTAGCACCTCTGTGGATATGCAAAACATATAAATGTCCCAAAGTTATCTGTATGCAAAATATAAAAGCTGAAAAGTGCCATAAGAATGTAAGACTAGGCTTGTTAGGATCCTCACAGATCAATACATCAGTAAGAACTATGAACCCATGAAAAGATGTATGCACACTTGGAAAGCTGTAGTACACAAGTGCTGTTGTGCCATAAGTGGTGAATCATTGTAGACCTGCTAAATATTTAGTTTACTTTACTTTGTATGTCCTCTTTAAGAGATTTAGGAGTGTTAGTTTTTCCTCTACCAGCACTGTCGATCATTTCTTGTTTTAAGTAACATTTGTAGCAATGGTCATGGCAGAGGGATCCACCTTGTACTCTGCTGCTGTTTAAGCAGAATAGCTCTAGGCAGCTATTGGCAATGAGTTGCCACATGTCTCCATAGACGCAAAGATGCGTCTTTGTGTATGCTATGTGATAGATGTGAAAGACAGGGCCTGAGGGAGAATAGTGGCGAGAAGGACAACAAGCTACTGTTTCAGTAAGTTTAAAGGCTAGGAGTTTGACTGCATTCTTATTCAGATGCAAGTTTTCTAACTATTGTGATGGTTAACTGAAAACAAACCTATGCAGGACAGAGTGTTTGCTGATTTTGCACTGCTGTTATTGATACTACTGTATGTCACCAGCCAAGAAGTAGCTATACTGAATATAATGCAATCAAGTATTCAACAAGTAAAATTTTATCTTAACAGAGCAGCAATGATATTTAGTTATATATATTTTATATATCTGTAATGAATGTATTAAACTCACCTTAAATGTTCTAGTGAATTGTTGCAACTCCACTGCAGTGGGTCACTATTTGGCAAGCAGCAGCAACTAGTATGCTAAGAGACATAATACCAATATTGTTGTTAATATTATTGCTGATTAAGGGTAACCAGGGCTAATAAGATCTATATAATGTAGTATCACTGTTTTATTGTATTCGTAGCTGGATACCAATGAGGTGTAACTAGAGGGCTGAAACAGTGTTTAATTAAACTTGGTTCAGAATCCGGTACCGTATTCATACTTAATTCTAATTGCTGAAGTACAAAACTGCACTATAGACTTGCACAATTCTTTAGCTCTTTCTTCGTTAAAGAATATAATTCTATTTGCATAAAATGTACACAGGGACATTCATTAATGTTGAGACCACTATCTGTGTGCAGTGCAGTTATACAGAAAATCTAGAAAATCAAAATCTATAATTTCTCAAAAAAAATAAGCTCATCTAAATTGCTCATGGTATTGTTTGATTATAAAAGAGCATTTTACCTGCCCAATTAAGTTTATATTTGATAAATCTGCACTTGTAGACCAAGAGTGTGAAGCTAATCTATAGCACAACTTAATCTGAATATTTTGCCCTGTGTACAGGTAATAACACTGCAACGCAAACTGTAGAGCACTATGAACCTTGCATAGGCAAACAGTTATTTGGTACTGACACTGTAATCCAAACATTAGAGAGAGCTTTATCAGGTATGCATAAGTCTTCTGACCACAATTATACTGCTTTAATAGGTAAAATGTCCAAGATATGTAGGACATTACCCTTGTATCCACTGGTTACACCAGTACAGACTATTTAACTAATATGGGCAGTTAAGATTCTGAGACAAATTTTTGATCACACACAGGCCTTAACCTGTACATAACTCTGAGTCATTCCCTTCACAAAGAAAGTAATGACAATGTAGTCCTGAAATCTATTAATATGGGACTTAATATGCACACTAGATGCAGACATTTGAGTATTTGAACTGCAGGAACAAAAAGATGAAAAGGAAAGTTTTTGGTGGGCATTTCTTACCTCCCAGAATTTCCTACAGAGCTTAAAAGAGAACAGAATCAAACGAACATGGGAGTTTTGGTTTTAGATGACTCCCACTTAAGACATAATACTAGGACTGGTCTCTCATTAAGCTGAGAAGATGCAACAGGGTCTTGCCTTAGCAGATTGAAAATTTCAGAAATTCTGTTACAATTAAACAAACTCTTAGCCAGCATCAGGACTTATGACCTGATTCTTATGATTAAAAGTGTGAGTCTAGTCTAAGGGGTTAATAATGGTTCTTAGTGATTTTTTCCTTCACCCAGACATTGTAGTTATTATTTCAGAAAGGTAGATTTTTCAACAACTGTCTGAACCTATTTGGCCTTGAAAAAGCGATATGTGGACTAACTTACTGAGAAGCGGCACAGTATGCTTCTGTATTTTTTTGCATGCCAGGTTCCATGTAAGTTATAAATGAGGGCACGTCTCATCAAACAAAATTTGTGGTATTATTAAATGTATTTCTAAATGAAAGACAATCATTCCAAAAGACATTAGAGCTACTTAAAAATATTCTTCTTAAAAGCTTTACTATACCAGTGCAAGAAGTCTTGTCAAAAAGAGGGATGAACTTAAATGTATAACCTATACCAACAAATATCATATGTTTGCCATAACTGAAACATAGCACTCTCCAGACATATTCATATCATGTTATAAGAAATATACATTTTCTCAGAACATCTAAAGCTGGAGGTGAAATTGATGTAACCTCTGTGCATTCTCTTATGGTAAGACTGTTGAGTATTCAGCACAAATTTTAATCCATTCATTTAGAGGTGCCTACCTCCCCAAAATCTATTAGAATGGTCACTTATCATTCTCCTAACATGAGCATTGAAATACTTGTGGATTTTATAAGTAATCAGGTGAAGCTAATAAACTATCACTCTGCCATTATGTTGGGTGCTTTTAATTATCCACATGCAGATTGACATACATATCCAGGTGTTTTCCACTTTAAGACTGAATTTGTGGATTTAATGCTGTTAAATAACTATATCCAGTTCATAGGTTGATAGATTCATAGGATAGGCTAATGGCACAACAGCCTTTACAAGCCTAGCCAATAATGCCAGAGATATGACAGTATTATATCTTAATTCCTCAGATATGGGATGAGGTAGTATCAGGGTAGTGGATCTTTGAGTTTTGCAGCCCTGAGTCATTTTACAGACTGCCGCTGTCCATAAGGGACATGTGCAGTACCCCAGGAGTGAATTTACAGTTCCCCATTCATTTATGCAAATTCTTTTTGAAGATAGGTTCATAGATGATCCCCTTTTTCATGAAGGATTTAAACATATTTGACTTAATGTTATCCAGTGAAGCTTAACTTATACCGTGCTTAGCAGGAAAGGGAACACTTGGCAATTTGGACCATGCTGGACTAGAATTTGGTGTTAGATCCTCAATGAAGCCAGTTCCTCCCAAGTCACGTATAAAAATCCTGGATAAGGAGAAGGTGAAAAAGCACAAAACTGTCAGAGACTGGAATGAATCATGCTCTATATGGAATAATTTTGTACAGTAATTATTGTATGATATTTGTAATCGGTGTCTGCTTGTCACCTTGACTACTAAATGTGGTGTGAAGCATTGGTGCCAAAAACCACAATGGTTACATAATAAAATATAGAGATTATTAAATATTAAAATTAAAAAGTATAATGTACAGAAAAAATGAGACTAGTAAGAATAAAATGTGATTGAGTGCTTTAAATATGCAAAAAGCACTAAAGTAAAAGCAAAACTAAGATATGACCAGTTTTTCTTTTAGTCAAGGACAATAATATGTCTGCTGTAGATGCATAAATTCATAGAGAAAAACAGTTGTGCGTCCATTAGTATATAACAACCATATAGTTTCTGATTGATCAGTTATTGTTGATTTATTTAGCATACATTTTGCTAGTGTCCATATCTCTGGTGTAATCTGCATCTATATGACATGTCAGACATAACTTGCCCAATTATTACTACTGGGGTGTTGAAGCTATCAAACAAACAGCTAGTATGGGGCCTGAAAATGTATTTGTATCATTACAGATGATCTAGTACAACCTTCTGCAAATATTTAATTCTCTCGTAACAAAGGACACTGTTCCAGGGGACTAGTGGTTATCTCACATTGTCCGAAATCACATAGGAGACAGAACAGATTTAATGGATAATTACATGCTAATTAGTTTAGTCTCATTAATTAGTAAATGCAGTGAAAATGCTTAGTCAGCATCTAGATGTCCCAGAACTGGTACTCACCTCTTTTAAACCAAAATCAGTGTGAATTTGTATAAGGGTAATATTACCAATTTAATGGACTTCTATGATCCTGATTGTACCACTCTTGATACGGAACCCAGTGTAATAATGCTAAATGAGAACTTGCAAATGCCATTGGCATATTAGATCACATAGTCATAATAAAAATACATAAATGAATACTAGACATAGCTATATTACAAAACGGGCTGAAAGATGGTTAGATCTTAGATCCCAAGGGGTCATTGTGCAGGGTTGTCAAATGAACTGAATTCTATTTAAATTAGGTATACCCTGGGGTCCATCTTAGGACCAATCCTATTTAAATTTTTTGCCTCTATTCCAACTGATTCTAAATATTGAACAAATAAATACGTCAATGGCATTAATATTATTTTTTATGATGGCAAAACATTCAGATGTTGATAATCTGAACTAGTATCTTCATTCACTAAGCTGATAAATCTTCTGTTCTAATGTTCCATGTTAAAACCGTAAAGTAATGAGATTAGGCAATTTGCCGATTGACTCAGACATTCTTCTGAATAACATCATTCTGGAATGGGTTAAAGTTGTTACGGACTTGACTATATGGAGTAATAGCAGCTGCCAGCTGTCAGGAGTGGGGGACTTACACATTTAGGAATAGTAATGAGGTCCATCTCATCCAGAAAGCCTCAGATCCTTATTACCTTATTTGTTAGCCTAATCCATCCTATACTAGAGTACAACTCTGTTTTTTGTGGGTATTGGAAGGGGTGAAGGTTGTTACGGACTTGACTATATGGAGTAATAGCAGCTGCCAGCTGTCAGGAGTGGGGGAATTACACATTTAGGAATAGTAATGAGGTCCATCTCATCCAGTCTCAGATCCGTATTACCTTATTTGTTAGCTTAATCCATCCTATACTAGAGTACAGCTCTGTTTTTTGTGGGTACTCAAAAAAAATCATCTCTGAAAAGGTGCACAAAAGATTCACCAAATTCAATCCCACACTTTAATATATCTTAACTAGTACAGCATACTGTTTTGCACTACTGGGCATAGTCAATAAATCTTTAAGTATTTACTAGTAAATGGCTTGTATTTGTGTAAAGGGGGATAAAGTAATATTAAGGGTAAGTGGCTTAAGAATTTATTTATTCCCTTCTTATTTGCAATGTAAGAAGGGAACAATAATAAGAATAAGATGAATGTAAACAATTCCCAGTTATCCAAGATAGTACTGAGCACAAATATCATCAGTAGACAGTGTGGGGATACACCTACAGACTTTTAGTGAGTGTGAGAATGACTAGGTTCATTTGTAGAGAATTTTAACCTGGAGGAGCCTGTGTCTGTCTAGTAGAGAGCTGTGCTATGCTGTGGGCAGTGGCGCTCATAGTTATTTTTCCAGCATAGAAAATGACAGAAAACATAAAAAATTAGTCAAGATTTTAGCCAATAATGCTTACTTCCAGAAAATCAAATCAATTTAGTGTTCTGCTACAGAACAACTACCACTGACTCTTAGAAAATAACAAGCATTAGCAGAAAAACTTATAAAGCAGCAACAAAATTAAGGCAAAGCAGAGGATAACCCTAAATCAGACATTAGAAACATTTTTGTAATGCAGTTAATATCCAGGCAACTGTATAGACACAATATAACATTTTTTTTACCCAAACTTTAGAAGAGTGCAGTGAAACTAAAGTAGAACTTGAACAGTAAATAGTGGTTGTGGGTACAACTGAAAACAATTAATTTCCTGATCTTTAGATGAGGAGTCAGCTGAAAACATCAACTTTAGTAATTTCAGAACATGTGCTCTGTATGCAGCCATATGAAATCTTAAATTAAGACATCAAGCAGACTCTCTTCAGTACTGCTTATCCCTGCAGAGAAAATAAAAGAACCAATAGAAAATTAGCTAGGATTTCAGCCAATAATGCTATCTTCTGGAATATAGTAGCAATTTAATTCTCTGCCACAAAACAACTACTACTGGCTAACACAAAGCAAAGAAACAGTAATAGCAGTAAACTTAAGGAAAAGCAGCAGATAACACTAGATCAGATAACAGTGTGAAGAAATAAGACAATGTCATCTGTGCTAGCATGCCTGGGTGAAGTTTTGTACATAATTTTAGATTAACTTCTGTAATATATGCTAGCATGACTAGCTATGGTATTGTAAATAAGTTCTTGTATGTTGATCAATACTCTGTACAGGATGTTTAAAGAGCTGAATCGTGTTCTGTTATCTGTCTAACTGTGCATGTTTGTGAAGGTGATTCTAAATGCAGACTGTCTCAGAGTCAGCTGATTTGCAGATGATGTCATCCGAATGTTTCCAGTTGCTCTGTGTTTGCTTTCAGAGGTTGAAAGACAGGGAGGAACTTTAATAAACAGCTGTCTGTTGATTTTCAAACAGTAAAATGAAAATAAGAACCAGAACAGTTGAGACAGATAACCTAGTCTATAAAAGAGCCTGCTGAAGATAGTTGAAGTCAATTATAGTGGTAGTCCAGTTCAGTTCAGTACACAGTTGTACTGAGCAGTGGATACCCAAAGGACTCATCAATAACTGTAAGCCTGCCTTTGCTCTGTTGTAATATTTAGTTTAGACCAGGGACAGTGTTCTTCAGTTAGATAGGAAATTATAACTAGATTACACAGAGTTTTTCTAAATGTTGGATTTCTGTTCTTCAGTATTTATTTAATTTTCATGGTGATTGAATTCTATTTGTTTATTGAAATTACTGTTTTATATTTTTACTCATTTTGCTCATTATTAAATATTTTTATTATCTTACATTGTGGCTGATCAATCAGAATATTCTTTAGTGATTTGAGAGTGCTTATACATGTTTTGATAATTCCCAGGCCACTCTGAAAGCCTGGCTGCTTTAGGTCATTTGCTACCATTTGTTTTAATAGCTAATTGTAATAATTAGAAATTCCTTTGAAAGGGCATGTAGATGCTCTGGTTGGCAGCAGCATTTTACAGTATCATTTGGGGGAAGGGATACAGCTGAAAATATGTGTCAGGGTTTCCCAGAAGTGTTTGAATGTGTGAGATTCAATTTAAGTGTGAGTGTCTCAGAGGTCTTAAACTGGGAAATATTTCTCCGGAGTATGTAATAAGGAATTACATTAGGGGTAGACAGAAGTATACAGTTCAATCGCAGGTTATAGAGCGTATTCCTGGTGTGCTGTTAGGGGAATTGTGAAATATTACTCTTGTTTAAGTGATTGTCTCACACTGGAGTAACTAGTGAGGATTGAAGTTCATTATTTACTGAACCAGGGTAGTGGGGAATGTTACATTATTGGTGGCAGTTCGGTGGGATATTAACCAGATGTCATAAACAGAATAATTTTAGCAATACTGTACAGCCTGGCAATTGTATAAACATAACATAACCAAAAAACAAAAAAAATACAGTACAATGGGATAAAATAGTGCACCTTTCACAAGAGTTTTTAATCCAAACTTATAAGTGAGATGGATCCAAACTGACTAGTCACTGAGATGGTGGACTAAACTTTAGGAAAGAGAGTAATGATAGCGTGAATCTTATGCATCATTATGGGAGTTTCTTCTCTCAACATATTAAATGTATCAGTTAGCACTTGTCCTAAAAATGATCTCCCCAGTTATAATGTTATGAGAGAAACATCCCTACCCACTGTCATAACTGATTTTAATCCACTGGCAGCTTTTGAGGTTTCTTCCATTCTTACTGGTCTAACTAATAATTCAACTACTGACTGAGTCATAGGTCTAGTATGAGATAGTTTAAAATGCCATTCCTCCAGGAGCACTCCAACAGTCACAGAGGACATGTCTAACCCCTAGTCCATGGTGGTTGAAGGGACTACACCAGCAGAATGCAAGGAAAAAAGATGATTGGTCCATGAAACCAGCTTTGGCAACATCAGAGTCACGCATCTGAGGCTGTGGCACTTTGTCAGCCTAGTGTGGTGGCAAAGGCTGCTTAACAACTGGGTAAAAAAGTAACTCCCATTTTAAAAGAATACAAAAGTTATATCACAGTCATTAAAATGCTTTCTTATAGTGCAAGTAATTAAGTTTTACAGAAAATACTGGAATATTGTTAGATGACCGTTGATTCTCAAAAGTCTACTGAGGTGTGCTGTCTTTGTCAGGAAAGCTTTGGAGGGCTTGGCACCCAGGATTGACTTTTAGTCAGATCATCTCCAGTTGATTAACTGTTTGGGTGCATGGAAGGTTCCCTGAAAGCTTTGGAAGCTGGCTGGGTTTTGTATCCTGTACAGGATACAAACCACATAGCTTGGTCTACTGCAGCAGCGATCATTCAAACATCTGCTGTTATGGTAAGCTTACTTTCACTATGATACTTTCTCTACAGTTAGGCAGCAAACTTTAAAAAAACAAAGATTAAAATGTGTACCTTATATAGTTTACCACACAACCTGAAACAGTAATTAATTTAGATTTCATTAATAGGGTTTGTGCTCATCATGTGACAATTAGTGGTTATTCACTTATTTTTAATTTTCTTAGCACAGCTTTTTCTGATTAAAAAGGTGATATTTTGACATTTTCTAACAAAAAGAATGCATAATAACATAAAAACTTGAATTTAAAAGAACATTTATGATTACATACAAAAAGTTATATAACGCTATCTACATATTACTAGTCATGATAACATGTAAATGTTCAGTACTTCTTGTATGTATCCTTTATTTCCAAAGCATAACAAATAGATGAAAACAAAAATGCTAAAGACAATATAAATTACCCCATTTTTTTCCAGTGTGGTAATAATAATAATAGATGCAATAAATGTTTATACATCTTTGATGTTAAAATGTATTAGACTAATATAATTGCTACATTTAACAATTTTTGCATCTTAGCTGTATTTTCTGATACTATGTCATGGCAAATTTGTTGGGATAAAACTTTCTTCTAAATTTCTGGCTATACTTTAAGTAAACCCTGAATATTTCTGGACAGTATTAACCTCTGGAGATTTTATGATCTGTTTTGCTTTCCTGTTAGCAACACAGTGCATACTTATAAATCTAGCATCATTACTTGGTGACATATGAATGCCCTGTGAATCTCAGCATGGCACAGTTATGCAGTTAATAATGTATACAAGGCACAACATCCCTGCAGTATATCTTTGATAAGACTAAGACACGCACTATATTCAAAACTTATCTTTCATAATCCCTGTCAAAAAAGGTTTCTAAAATGTTTCCAGTTTTTCTGAAGACATCTTCCCAGTGACAAACAAAAGCTGATGCTTTACAATATTTTTAACCACATGTAGTGGATGGCAACTATTAAATCATAACCATTTGCTTCTAAAAATTTATCTATTTATTTTATATTTGTTGACTGGGATAATGCAACTCGGCATAATAACCCCTTTTCAGTGAAGGCTAGGAAAAAAAGCTCCACATGACAGTACAATTTGAGTAAACACATTACAAGACAATAAAATTATAGAGTGTGCAAAGTCATGTAACAATCAGTGTGGAAAAGGAAATAAGATTGTGTATAGTACATCGATGGACAACATGCCTTTCAAGGATTTAGATGTAGCATATATGATTAATAGGCATATTACAGTCAGAATGAAAGCAGAGTTTACATACAAAAGGTTACTTACATATAACTTAGATCACATCGTCTCATTATTACACAAAACACTGTAGAAACCCTGGAAAGGTTCTAGTATATCTAATGGTTTGATGCAAAAATGACTTCAAAATAAAAATCTGCCACAGAAAATGGGTCTCAAGTTAGAAAGTTTAGACTTCTATGAATCTTTGGAAAATTAAAGAAATGTGGCAATATAGAGATTTTTTGCATCTAAATACCTGCTAATTTAAGATAAATATCCTCCAGTAAAGACTGGTGTTTTAAACAGTTATAACTGTCCCAGCATGAATACATTAATTATAATGTCAATATTTTATAGTAAGCACCAACTAACTAGTTAGGCTGATACTTTCTCAGCCTACTTAGTAATAATTGACATTTCTGTAATGCCAAAGATGAACATTTAAAAAGTAAACTGAGATATGTAATTCTCTTAGTTCATACATTTCATTCTTAATATGTACAAAAGTCTATACCTTTGGATATTCCAGAGAGATTACAACAGTACTAACAGATGTTTCAGCAATTTAGCAGTTTAACAACTCACCATTACTAAATGGCCTCCAAATTAATATCAAAAGAAATACACACTTGCCATTTTGTCCTGAGGAAATGAGAGTTAGAACTGGGTATCATCGGCATGGCAGTGGAATGTAAAGCCTCATCATCTTATGAGATCTCCTAAGGACAACAAGAAACACAATGAAAAGCAGATGGCCCAAGACTAAAACCCTTGGTATTTTGCATTCCAGGGGTGTGAGTCAAAAGAATTTAATCCCAAGATTATCTTTTGGTTGAGGTCTGAGGGTAGGAGATGGACTAATAGAGAGAGATAGAAGATAAAACCTAGTAAGAATGTAAACACGTAATCAGGAGGCCACAATCAACAGTGTCTGATAAAGAACCAAAATGGTGTACTTTTACAAGAGTGTGAACCACATATTATGGTCCTTTAATCAAATGATCATAAGATGTGAATCAAACTGAGAAGACCCAGATATCTCACTACCTTACCCAAGAAAGGAATGTTCAAGATAGCCTTGAAGTCCAGAATTCTGAAAAGCCATACGGGACATACTTATTACCTAGAAATGAACTCTTGTGGCCCTTTTAATTGCATCTATTAACTCCATCCATAATTTTGTACCTTTGTGCCATATCATATACAAATACCCTGCCTTGATTTCCCCACATCTCCAACATGTTATTTTGGATGCCCTTGTTTAACTGGACTAGAGTTACCTGTATGCCATTTTCAAATCAGTAAAAAGAGATAATGATGGGAATTTTCTTATTTGAAGTTCTATGAATGGTGCTCCACCATTTCATATTCTCTATACTTTTCCTTCTCCTTTTATCAATCTTTGTTTTTAACTGTAACAAATTAGCTCTTCATCTGCCATAATCTCAGTATAAAGCGTCTTTACTGATGGGTGTTGGGTTAGCATATTAACATAGTATTTCAATTCTGTTTTTAAATTCTCCTTCCTGTCTACATCTTCTAAGTCACTGCCCTCATCTGTAAGTATAGATACCAGTTATTTTTTTCCTTCATTCTCTGGGTAAATTCTGAAAAAGATAAAAAAAAAACTTAAATTCGCAAATCACCAGATCCTTTATAGAATACATACGTTTCCTTGTCTACTCACCCTAATATAATACTTCATTAGCAACTTTGACTCCTGTGTGCCATATTCCCACTTTCCAAGTTCTCAGTAGTTACATTGCAAGAACCTTTAAGCCATTTCCATGCCTCTTTTATCCCAGACTTTTATATTTTCTGACCTTAGGTGAGTGTTATCTACATAACATATGTTCCAAGTCACTATGGCATGTCAAATACTTTTTCTTTAGTCCTGCTCCTACAATACTGCCTTCCATCTGCTGCCTCCATATATGCTGTCTTTGGAATGTCTATTTCCACCTTTTCTGCATTGTATAAATAATTTATTTCTTCCAAACCCCAGTGATTTAGCATCCTAGAGAAAATGCATAAATATCTTCTGGGATTTATTTGAAGACTTATGGAGACCATTTGGGTGAAAGCAGGCATCCCTGACGAGTACCTTTTCTAAGATGTGTGTTAATTGACTTGATTCCACTCGAGAAAACTATATGTGTGGGATGTACTGTAAAATAACTTTTACACATACACACACACACACACATATATATATATATATATATATATATATATATATATATATAGGTTTACAATCACAATTTTGAATGACAGTCACTTGAACTGGGATGGTTCTAACGACTGTTTTCCAGTTCTCCTAACTCCGAACTGAAAATGGTGTTCTTTACCTATACAATAACCATTTCTTTTAGACACACTAATCATGTTCCTATTCCTGCATCTTAATTTCAGTTTGCAAAACTGTCTTTACTGTAATTGCCGTGCATGCATGGCACTTTTGATAAAAATAATATGTTGCAAATTTTGAAGCAATGAGTAATTGTCAAATACATGTATTTATTAAAGCTGATAAACCTAAATCTTAGCTATTATTGTTTTCTCAAGCAGAACTAACATGGTTTTAAGGAACACTGTAAATATGACAGCTGTAACTTTTCACACACATGATCTACTCAATTCTATTTGAATTTGCAGTTGAATTATAGTATCCTAATATATTTGTACTGAATATCAATAATAATGCATTATTCATTACAAATGTGATATGAGTTTTTCTATAGTGTTCCTATATTAATTTATGGGCCCTACTTTTTTTCTGAATTGTCTGTATAGTCTACTTTGCTCATTTCCAAGGTATATCATTGCATTTATTTCTTAAAGGGGGTACATTAATGTTCTACCTAGTTATTATCAGTTTTCCATAAATACCTAATGACCTATCCAAAAATATAGTTAATGCTATTTTCATTTGACAGGATGTTTTTAAAGTTTTTAATTATGGTATTTTTTTGTTAGAAACAAATTATTTCCTCTTTAAGAGAGGTTATTTTCTTTTATTTATATGAAATGTTTTGATGTGGTTAATTTTGCCAATTTAAAACTTTAAGAAACTAACTTTTGCATTACTTATTTACTTAATTACAAATGTGATATGAGTTATTCTATAGTGTTCCTATATTTTTGGTCCTAATTTTTTCTAATTGTCTGTATAGTCTACTTTGCTCATATTTATAGTATATCATTGTCTTTATTTCTTAAAGGGAATACATTAATGTCCTACATAGTTATCATCAGTTTTCTATAAATATCCAAAGACCTACCCACAAATATAGTTAACAATACTGTTTTAGTTTGACAGGATATTTTTAAAGTTTTTAGTTATGGTAAATGTGCGTTGTTAGAAACACATTATTCCCTCTTTAAGAGGGGTTATTTTTTATTATTCCTATGAAATGTTTTGATACAATTAATTGTTTTATCAATTTAAAAATTTAAACTAAGACATTAACTTTTGTGTTACATTTTTGAGGCAAAGACTTTGAATGTTCCTGACACAGCAAATTTTGGAAGGAAAATTATTCTGAATCCTCCACTTTATCCCATGATTTCTTTATTTGAAAAAAATTGTCAAGTAGACTTGAGAAAACTGTGTTATAGAAATAGTTGTTATAATTTAACACATAAGGAAATGAAATTTGTAAGGAAATTATCTAAAAACAAATCCTTTTGAATTATGAAACCTTATAAAGGGGTGTGTGGTCCTTATGGATTATATAAATTATTCATGCAAAATGTATGTTTTGTCATACACTTAATTTTATGAGTTAGCCTCAAAACATTAGGTGCATCTTTCACACAGGAAGTTAGAATAAATGATGAATGATCTTTTGTTGGAAGAACATATTGAAAATAGGTTACTTGATTTTTGACAGTCAAGGATCCTGTTATTCCAAATATATTTGAGATACTCAAGGTTCATAAGGTTGGGAAGAGCCCTGCTTTATGACCTATTGTGGCTGCTTGTGGTTCTAAGTTAGACCCTTTGTCTATATTATTAATATAAATGTAAAATCTGTTTTAAACAAACATAAGCATGTTGTAAAGGATTAATGGAATTTTTTGAAAATTTTGGGTACTTTCCTTTCAGAAGTTTATTTTGTTTTTATTGATATTTAAAATGGTTTTGCCTCAATTCCATATAGAGAAGCATTAGATTGGATTTAACATGTCCTTGTCTTTATTAAGGATATTTCAAGTGGTGATCTGTTATTTGAGGATTTTATGGAGGTATTTTTGCTGAACATGTTCTATTTTTTGAAGGGGAATATTATTATCAAAATAAATGAGTTGTGATGAATACCCCAGCAGGTCGCATTTATTCAAATTTGGTTCTGATTAATTAAGAACATTTTATTATTTATTTTTATTTATTTTACATTTGTTGACCGGGCTAATCCAACTGGATACATGTCCATTTTCAGTGGAGACCCGAGGAGAAAAGCTCCAGTAAAAAAACATCTTAAAGACATATTAAAAATATATTAAAAACATCCTTGGAAAAAAGCATAGAGATATATCGTACAACTATTAGAAAATAAGCATTAATATAAAATGATGCATCCTCAGATTAACAAAAATTTACAATTTACATATTTTGATTTGTAAAAATTTAAAAATACCAAAACATAATTTAAAGAAAGCACCATTAAAAAGTTAGTTAAAGAATCTAACATGGTAAGTGGTACTCAGGAACGATAATGTTAGAAATTAAGAGGAAAGATCAGTTTATAGAGAGTTACATAAAGAGGTTTATAGTTCAGAATATTCTGTTTTAAATGAAACAGGAAAATTAGTGAATAACAGTTAGTCAGGGTTGGTACAAGAGCATAACCAGTGGTTAGAGAGGAAATGTTTTAGGTTAGTTTTAAATAGTGGGAGAGAGGTTAGGGTTGTAAGGTCTTGTGGTAATTGATTCCATAGTTTACCAACTGAGTTAGAAAATATGGAGTCGCCTGCTGAGTTATATGATAAGGAAGTGTAAATCAACATTTTGTTAGTGGAACGTAGATTCCTCAGGTTGTTATATGACCTTATGAAGGTAGTAAGAATTGGTGTGTTGTTGGGTTGGTATAGGGCTTTGTGGGCAATTATAAGTTGGTTGAATTGTAATTGGTGAGGTAATTCAAGCCAGCCTAGTTGTTTTAGGTTCTGGCAGTGATGAATCCTGTAGGGAGTGTTTGTAGCAAATCTGGCAATATTGTTGTATGATTTAGCTAGTTTGTTAAGGTTATTTTTAGAAAGATTGGTATATATGGGAGAAGCATATAATAGGGTAGAGATTAGGTGAGTTCTAGATATTGTGGTCCTGGCTTCAGGTGTTAGGAAAGGTTTAATTCTATAGAGGGATCCGAGTTTTCTGTTAACATTCTTTATTGTGGTGTTTATGTGACTGTCAAACTTTAGACGATTGTCAATAGTAATACCTAGGAGTTTGGTGGTGGGGTCTGGTGAAATAACGGTACCATTACTGGATATGAGTGTGAAATGAAGAGGGGGAGACAAGTAAGAAGGTGTAAAGAGCAAAAGTTTGGGTTTTTTTAGGGTTAAGGAGAAGACAATGGTTAGAGAACCATTGTTCTATAGTGGTGAAAGCTTTTTGTGTGAGAGAATGAAGTTCAGTTTGGGATGTGCCAGAAGAGATTATGGTAGAGTCATCTGCATATTGAATGCAGGTAGAGAGTAGAGTAGAAAGATGAAGGTCATTTATGAAAATGGAAAACAATAGTGGTCCTAAAATGGAGCCCTGAGGGACACCTAGGGAGGTGGGAAGGAGGTCTGAAAGATGGTTTTGCCAGAGAACTGCTTGTTTTCGGTTTTCCAGGTAAGATGTAAACCAGTTCATAGCAGGATTGTCGAGAGAGAGTAACTTCAGAAGGTGGAGGAGAAGCTGATGATTGACCATGTCAAAGGCTTTGGAAAGGTCTACAAAGAATGCTGAGGAAGGAATATTTTTATTACGATTTTTGTTGATACTGTTAGTAAAGGATAACAAGGCTGTGGTGGTACTATGAAATGGCCGGAAACCATGTTGACAGCTAGAAGATTATGGAGGAGTAGGTGGTTTAGTAATTGCTTGTGGATGCATTTCTCCATCATTTTTAATTCTATATTTTAGGACTGCATTAGTACCCTCAGATTTTGGGTGCATTTTTTAGACTGGTGAAATATCAGTTTTGGAAGAATCTTTGTACTATATTAATCATTCTAATATTTTCTAGGGTTTCCAAGGATTTGAAATATTATTTGGATTATTTGGCTGTTAGTATCTATAAGGCTACTTTAAATGGTGGTTATTTGTCAAGATTTTGTAGGAAAACTACATTTTCAAATAATTACTTTCATTTTTTAAGCTGTTACCCCATGCATCAATAATTAAAGCCCACATGATTTGGGTTTATAGACTGAACTATGATGATATTTTTCCCTACAAGACACTACTATTTGAAGAGTTTATTTTTATTGAGGATATCCACTAAAGTTGTTAGAGAATAGTGCCATGTATGACACTGAAAATAGGCACAGAAGGTTTCCTCCATTATTATTTAATTGCAATATCTATGAAATGGGCCGTGATGAAAATCTGCCTAAACTTAATCTTGAACATGATTGTTTTAAGTCTACAGTGTTACCTTTTCAAATAGTAGTCACAAGGTTAAGGACATTATTAGCAAACACTAGAATATTTTATAGGATACAAAATTATCAGAATCACTTGGGCATAAACCATATTTTACTCATAGGAGGAATAATAATGTTAACAATATTTTAGAGAAAGGATTGTTTGGAGTTTTGCTTGGTATTCGTGGTTCTTTTAAATGTAGGGCCTGCAATCAGTGTGAATTTATGTTGGAGAAAAGTTGTATTAAAATCCAGCATTATAATTCACTAATAAGTTGTAATTAACATTTGAGTTGTGGTTTTGCTGGTGCAGTGTTCATTGTGGAATGCACCTCATGCCCAGCATTTTATATAGGGAAAGCTTCCCTTGTTTTAAGGTAAAGGATTTATGAACATATCTATGATATTTCTGAAAAAGAGATTATAATAATTATTTGGCAATTCATGCAAATATGTCTTCATTTTAAGAAGTTTGTTTTTAATGTTGTGGAACAAGTGTTAAGATATCCAATAGGAGATTCTTTGGAGAATAATGCACTACCTACTCTCTGAAAATCTGCTCATACTTACTCAATATAGCTTTAGACCAAAGCATAGTACTACTACTGCCCTACTATCATTCCTTAATACCATATCCCTTGCCAGAGATAACAACAAATTTGTCTCCTGCCTATTCTTAGATCTCTCTAAAACTTTCAGCACCATCTTTCACCCTTTCCTTCTGCACAAGCTAACCACCCTTAACTTCCACCCTGCTATTGTTGCATAGTTTTCCAGCTACCTCACTGACAGATTTCAAGCAGTGATGTGGCAATCTGCACTCTCCCCTCCTCTCCCAGTTAAAATGAGTGTCCCTCAGGGTTCCATCCTTTGTCCACTACTTCTCAACATCTTCACTAATCTTTTTTATTTTTCCTGTCCTCAGTCATCACTGGTCCAATACGCTGATTACTCTATTGTCATCACTATTGCTGATTCTCCCTCTGAACTCATCTCTGCAACATAGGCTTCCTTTAACTCAGTAGAAAACTGCCTCTCTGATAACTAGCTTATCCTTAACCCGCCCAAAAAACTAAGCTACTGCTTTTTCTTCCTAAAAATTACAACCACATTAAATCCACTTTCACAATCCTGTCCCTCAACATGCACATCAAGGTAGAATCTAGCACCAAACTCCTTGGTGTCATCATTGATGACCAACTGAAATTCGGCCTACACATTAACAACTGTATCAAGAAACCTCATCAGAACCTAGGGCTCCTCTACCGTAACAAAAAGTTTCTCACCAGTGAAGCTAAACTAACTCTCGCTTATGCCTACCTCCTACTCAGTCTGTTATATGGCTGTCAAATTCTTACTTGCCTCAACTCCACACTCCTTGCCAAACTTAAATCTAGCTACAACAACATAGCCAAATTTTCAGCCCATCAGACTTACAAGTCACATCACTGTCTCTCACTCAAACACCTTAACTGGCTAGAACTACCTCACCAGCTTCTTCTCCCTCAACTATGCTATCATTTATCAGCCTACTGTCTTACCATATCATCTGTCGTCTCTCACTATTCACCTGCTAGATCACTCCAGAGCTCTAACCTAGAGCTGCTACAAATCCACAAACCTAAAACTAAGAAAGGATGTATTCTCTAGAGCTAAAATCCTTTCAAGGCCTGGAACAAACTCCCACTAGAGATCAGGTCACTCAAGCAACTTAGTCAATTCAAGCTAGCCACTAAAGAATACCTGTTAAGCCAATGGACCTCCCTCTGTACCCACCCCCCTTAGAAAACTTATAAACCATAACTGCACATCTCTATCTGCTCCCAACTTATGTAACTTTCTTTAACTTTCTAGACCTTGTCTCACATTAACCTCTCTATCCTAGGCACATTACATACATTCTTATCTGCATGATATAAGATTTTATATCTGGTGACAAAACTATTGTTAGTCCTTCTGAATGATGTAGGGTTCTAAATCTGACAGACATAATGATTAGTTTACTGTAGTAAATCCTTGTTTTTCATGTATATGTTGCTTTGAATATGTTCTGTAAACCAGTTGTTGTTTACTTATTTTTGTAAATAATAATCTGTAGAACATGTGGTGCTTTTCTCCCCGGGCCTCCACTGAAAAAGGGATACTTAGCTCAGTCAGACAAACCCAGTCAACAAATATAAAATAAATAATAAAAAATGTAAAATAAATAACTTGGAATTGTGGAAACTGGTTTGGCACTTAAAACTTAATGATGGCCAGCTACTTGGTTTGAATGATGCGATTTCTATCTCTTGTATTTTAAGATTACCTTTGTCTAACTTATATTTTTTTTTTAGATTTTCATTATTTCATTTTATATTAATTGTTTAGAAGAAAATATATTTGATGATTTTTGTATGGGTTTAATTTGTTTTGGGTCATGTGTGCAGTCACACGTTTGTCTTTTGGGATTATTTAATCCTTATGTGAGTCCTTTGAACGTATTCTGTTAGGCACAGTTTCTGTAATATAAGAATGAGAATGCTAAATATATTTTTGATTGTTCTTCACATACTCTGTGGCATCAGTATGTTTTTCTCTTTTTTTTTCATTTTTTTTAAGTTTTATTCTATAGTGTTTCTCTATTAATGGGTTCCTATTTCTTAATAATTGTCTGTATAGTCAACATTGCTCACCTCTATAGTATGTCATCATTTTAATGGTGGGGGCCACACTAATGTGTTACCTAATTATTATTATGTATAGTTTGTTATATTTAAAATAAAGCTGCAGTCCAAAGCTCAAAATGAAAGAATGGTCTTTTGTTCCACTGAATTCACTCTTTTAGTTGAAACAAACAGACACACAGTCGACTAAGCACTTTCACCTAGCATTACAGCTAAAAAGGCATCTTCAGAGTCAAATGTAAAAATGCTGGATGCTTTGAATCAAGGCTCTTTGAATTCAGGTGAATACGAGTATCTTAAGGTAGAATTTCCTATTATTCCTGGAATTTTCGGAATACCTAAGATACACAAAAACATATCGATCCTCCATTTAGGCCAAGAGTTGTGGCCCAAGGATCAAAGACAGAGCCACTGGCAGCATTTATTGACCACTATTCCAAATCTGTATTGCAGACTTTTACACACATTCCTAGAGATTGTTGGCACTGTCTAGAACAGTTGGGAACTCTTGAAATGCATCAAGAATAGATTTTTGGAACTGTGGATGTTATAAACCTCTTCTCAGTGATACCGCATGATGTAGGTTTGGAATTCTATGAGCATAGTCTAGTGCAAAGTGATAAACTGGAGCAAACCAAGGAGGGAGAGTGGAGTTTGGTTTTTAGTTTGTTACATTTAGTGCCTTCTGCCAAATTGGATCCTAGGAGTGTTAAAGTATCCTATCCTGCTTATTCAAGCTGTCTTAACAATAAACAATCCTATAATTTATATAAATTTGAGTTAGATTGTGGCCTGATTATGTTGTGCACACTAAACAGTTAATCCTAAAACTTAAGATTCTACACTTTAACTGAAAAGCAATGATGTAAACTATTTCATTCTAAATTTGTAGTATTGATCAGGTACAGTAAAACATGCAATGCAGTTTTACACGTAGCATATGATATTTTATTCTTAACATATAATAATGTTACCTCATTTGTTATTTTAAGGCTCTTGACACAGATTCAGGTCTCTGGGGTGAAGTCAAATATTCAATTTATGGGGAAGGAGAAGATACGTAAGTAAAAAAAACTTTTCTCTAAAACTTTGTTTAACTAGCTCCTGTTAAAGTTATGTTCTGGATGTTGAATATATGTCATGAAAAAGATACAGATTAAAGGTAAACTAAAATAAGTAATTTGAGAAAACCTACATTAAAATTGTGTTACAAAAGTAAAGTAAAACAAAAGATTCAGACTGATTTGTGTTTCACTAAGGGCTTGCACTGGAACAGAGTAATAGATTTCAAGTTACATTGGTTTGACTCAAATAATATATGGAGTAGCTCTGTGACAATTAATGTTATACTTTCTATTTAGGATCTGCAAACTGCCCTACATCAGATAAAAAGATTAGTGCATATGACAAAGAATTGGAAGATTTGTAAATTGGTAGAATGAAGACATTGTTTCTCATAGAAGTTGTCATCATGGCATTTTTTAAATATTGAAATGTTGCATTTATCTGATTTTTTTTAATTCTTTGTTACTGTATTGTCATTGTTTCTAAAGGAACATAGTCTATTGTCATAGCAGACTCAGAAATAACTAGATGCACTTTCTTTTTGATTCCTCAGCAGTGCCTTCTAAATTCAGGAAAATAAAAGTTGTTTGACTTATCTCAACATGCACCAATTTTCATTTGATTTGCAAACGAGCTCAGAAATAATACCTTCTTTGCTAAAGCCTGTCATTTAGAAAAGTAAGACTGTGGGTTGCCTGTACTTGTTGAATGTTTAAAACATTATTTTTACTCTGAAGTAATAAAGCCGGCCTTTGATGCACACATCAGGAACACTTTGGCTTTGTCCTCAAAAAATAGAAGGAATGCGAACATCAGTACCTCAAGAGTCTTCACTGTTGCCAGTTCTTCAGCAATTGCTTTTATCTGTTAATTTTTTTTTTTGGAAGGGGAATGTTGTTCTTTAGGGCAAGTGTAATAGTCATTATTGGTTGGATCTAGTTTGGTGTCATCCCTCTGTAGTTCACTTAAAGTAGATCCTTCAGCACTCTTGGGCAGGATCATACTCAAAGTTTTTTTTTTTAAATCATTTGGAACATGGATCAGGATTCTTCTCAGATTTAAAATGATGGATATCTTTTGGATATATGGTGAGTGTTTGTTTCTACACAAACTATACCACTCATAATTAAGAAAAAAATATATTGCTTTATTAAACTATCAGTAACTATTTTCTATTTTCTATTTTTTTCAGGGATGATCCATATTTATCTGTAGTATTATGAAGCCACTGACCCTTATTTAACAGTATTGAAATAATTAAAAATTATTTTATTTTTTTATTTTAGTAATGAAATATTTAAAAGTTTATTTGTTATTCTTGAAAGAGTGCCAGTGGAGATGGTAGCACTGAAACTCTTATTTGTTTTTTTTTGTTTTTTTTCTTATTGATTTAAAAATAAATGTCATCATCTTTAAATTCTGTTTAGGAAAGCAATGAATGTTAGACAATGTATTAGTTCACATATAAAGACACATGTCATTTTTAGGTTCACACGTTTTATTGTTTATTAAGGTCTGACTCATGGCCACATAGTTGAAACATCTTTGATAGTCAGCCATTTATGCCTGTGAAAATAGTATGACATTAGTGGAAATATATAAAAATCTCAGGCAACTCATAAGACATATGAAAATGTCAAACTCATTTATGTTATGTGAGGCTGCACATAAACAATAGTGAAATGTGACTGTATTAACCTCTGCTTTCTACTTTATGTGACAGGAAATGAATAATAAGCAAAACTTGTCTTCAGTTTTCCTTGTCAAAACTATTACTTTTTTTCTCCTGGACATAAAATGCTACATAGTTAAAAATGGTTAAATTAATTAAGGTATGAGATGCAAACCTGTAATAAAACAATATGTATCTATTTTATTCTAGCAGTACTTAACTAATAATGTATCAGGACATTTCAGTGCTAGATAAAATATATATATATATATATATATATATATATATATATATATATATATATATATATATATGTGTGTGTGTGTGTGTGTGTGTGTGTGTGTGTGTGTGTGTATAAGTTATGCAGTGACCTTTTCGGAATCACTTTCCTTTAAACATTGTATTCATGAATAGAAACTTATATATCCTTCTTACTCAATATTTTCCTTCACTGGGCAAATTAGAACATCAGAAAAAATGTACATATTTGCTGAATTGCAGAAGTAAAAAAAATCTGAAGTATATCATTCTTTCATTACATCATCTATTACCCCTTTGATTATGTCTAATAGATTGTGACATGCCTGAATAAAGTAATCAGAAATTTCTTATGTATTTAATTACATGTAGGTTATTTGGGTACAAATACATCCATAACACACACACTGTATCTTTAGTTATTCTGCCTTGAAAAGAGTACTTACATTATTAACCAATAAAACATCTTGTATGTATGTGTTGTACAGGGTTTTGATCTTTAATCTTATGCAGCTTTAATTGTCTGGTATATTACCAGTAATGTTGTCATAAGCTGTTTTTATTTCTAAAATCTAGTATTAAGTAACTTTCTTTAAATCTGTTGATAAAGTGGAGCCCTACATATCATATCATGTATATGAAACCTTTACTTAATGTTTTACTGTACCATATTAGTTTATTTTGTGTTTTTCTTTCTTCTTCCTAAACTATATATGTGCATACGTGAAAGCAGCTATTATTTCTCTGGGGCTAGAGATGTCTAACCTCACCCCCTTTTCACACAGGAAAAAGGCAAAGGAATGCTTTGCTATGGATCTTTCCATTTAAAATCAGCTCACAGTCAATTCTGCGTACTGTTATCATCACCAGAGATGTAGACTTTCAGTACACAGATCACTCTAATTTTCCCACACAAAGATTACCACTGAGGAAAAATATATACTTTTGAGAATTTGAGATATAAGGAATATAAGGAAGCATACATAAGTAACCTCCCTTAGAAAACAAATAACAGAATGTTTGCATTCTCTGAGCTTTTCCATAAAATGTCATCACCATGACATTAAAACACATTAACACACTTATGCAATCAAACTGAGACATTTATAAATCACACAATTGTACATAAAGTATATTTTATTTATAGCTTGTTCCAGCATACAACTTGCTGTTATGTTTCTACCTGGAGAATATTTAATACATGATTACCAACCAACATTTATACATAAATTTACAAAAATTATTTTGTCATGCTTTCATGACCTACTCACCACTTACGTGGTATATAAAGTGCCAGTCAGCATACTGAGTATATAAGCATTTTTTAGAGATTGAAAACATATTTGTGAAATTCATTTTCCCCACATGAATGCCACTGAGGTTTAACACTGATCTTTAACCTCACTGACCTTAACTGAGGGGAAAAAATTTAGTGGCATCCATAGATTTCAATGGATGTAAGTTGCATATGCACAAGAAGCATCCATTAAAGTCTCTGGGAAACAACCTTGCATGGTGTCAGGCAGGGAAATGCTAAATTTATTTGGGCCATGGTTTTAATAAAGCATTTACAAAGCTTTTTATTAAAAATGACCCAAATAAATATGGATATACCTGTGCAAACTGCATCACTGCATTTAACTCAACAGATAATATGTCATAATGCAGTCATATATCATGACAAAACACTTTACTACCAGCTAACATGATCACATCTATGTTGTCTTGTTAGCTAATCTCACTTGCATGTTCCCTGCTAGCTTCTTCCTAGCTATAATTTCATTGTCCAGGACTTTTACGTGATTGTACCTTCCCCTCTATTTTCCTGCTTACTTTTTCTGTTTTTTTATAATTATTTACTCTACATGTTGCTCCATATTCATAGTGAAATATAAATTAGAATCAGAAAAAGTAACCACAATCTGAAAATGTCATCAACAGGTCCCTCATTAGATTCATAGGCTCATAAGTACTTACTAGGGTACTGACCTGTGAGGATGCTAAAAAGCTTAGCTTTACATTCCCATGGTAGTTTTTAGATCTTATATTCTGCATATGAATAACCCATTGATAGGCTGAACAAGGACATCTTATGGCAATTACACATTTGCCCTATAAATGAGAAATAAGGGTGGTAAACCAGGGTGGATTTGTGCTTACCTATTCATTCATCAAAATTATTTTTGAATAGGTTTAATAGCATTACTTTGCTCTATATAAAGTGGAAGACAGTTCCACAGAAGAGGCTTCTCTGCAATATATACCCATCACACTTTTTATGTTGAAAATGAGACTGAGATCCCTTGAGCTGCTGTTCAGGCTACCTTTGGACTTGCAAAATTGTTAACAGATCTCACAGGACAAGGTCTGTCGCACCTTTATATATGAAGCAGAAGTCATCTCATAGTAGCCTGTATGTTGATCAAAGGACAGTTCATTGTCAGCATAGGTTCCCAGATCTGAGGGATCAACTTTCTGGAGTATGTTTTCAATGTGATAGTTACAAATTAAAACAATGAGTAAAAAGGTCACACAGACAAAAAAATCATTAAAACCTACAAGGAAAATCTAGACAAGGTAGAGTTTCCACTGTGTGATTCCTTAAACTTTTTGTATTACAGGCACAAGGGATATATGCAAATGACATCTAAAGGACATTAGGAGTTTTAGCTATATGGCAGTTCTGAATACCCATGACTTTATTTAAGTCTGTAATGGACAAATTCAGGCTAATAAAGCAACCACTCACTAGTTGTAGGCATGCAGGTTTCAGCCTTCTTATGGCCTTATCAGTACAGCATAAGTAGACTGTTTGGCTAACCTTTAGAAACACAGGGTTGTCATACCCAGCTGATGTCCATAACCATTAGGGTATCTGAAAAATATCCCAACTAACAAACTAAAACAATGAGTAAAATGGCACACAGACAAACCAATCACTAAAAGCTACAAGAAAAATCTATACAAACTAGAGTATCCACTGTGTGATTCCTTAAACCTCTTGTATTAGAGGCTCATGGGATATGTATACAAATAACCCTTTAAGAACAGCAGGTGTTTTAGCTAAACGGCAGTTCTGAATGCTATTACTTTTTTCTTTTTAAGTCTGTTATGGACAAATTTAGCCAAACTCCACTAGTTTTGGACATGCATGCTTCATCCTTGTTATGGCCTCATTAGCACAGAGTAAGTGAAATGTTTGGCTAACCTTTAGAAACACAAGGTTGTCGTACCCAGCTGATGTCCATAACCATTAGGGTGTCTGCAAAGTATCCCAACTAATAAAGTATAACAATGTGTAAAGCGGTCATAAAGACAAACCAAGTAAAAACTGCAAAAAAAAAAAACAAAAATCTGGACAAGCTAGAGTTTTCACATTGTGATTCCTTAAATCTCTTGTATTAGATGCACATGGGATATATGCAAGTGACCCCTTAAGGACATCAGGTGTTTCAGCTATATGGAAGTTCTGAATACCCATGACTTTTTTCTTTTTAAGTCTGTTATGGACAAATTCAGACCAGTAAAGCCATGTGCCTCTAATACAAGAGGTTTAAGGAATCACATATTTGAAGTTCTAGCTTGTCTAGATTTTTCTTTTAGTTTTTATGTGATAGTTACAAGGAAAGTCATGTTTATCAAAGGATATGCATTTACATTTTTGACATTAAGTTTTAGTCTATAGCTTGGACACTAGCTATTGGTTTGGGAAAGGCCCTCTTGGGGGATTTCAGTGTCATCTGCAGAGTTTATGAAGGTATCAAGTTTAGAGTCATTTGCAAACTTGGTCAGCCATAAACCCTTAACATTTGCATTGATCTCCAAGACATAAATGCCAAACAGCAATGGCCCAAGGATTGAACCCTGGGGAAAAACATCTGCATTGTCCATTGAACATCCACATCCAATTCAGCAATGTATAGGGCTGTCCCCCTAATTCACCCAGACAGTATACTATATGGACATGAGGCACAAAATTCTAAACTTAGTCTTAATTTCTTTCAACTTCCCCTCCACTTTTTGTGAGCTCATTTCAGAAGCACATAGGACGGATTGTAAAATGAAACCACCTACATTATAACTTAGCACTGTTTTGCAATACATCAATGAAAAGTCAGTTGAAAACTAGGAGAAAGTATTCCTAAATAGAATGTAGCAGAATGTGAAGAGTTATAACACAGATGTTATGAAAGAAGGTGAAAACTTACTTATTAATTTTGTCAGATATGATAGATTGTTATATGTAGATACATTTGAGTATTTCTTAGAAGGGTAGAGCCTAACTTTTTATCTACCTCTTTTGTTGTTCTGAGCTCCTTGGGAATCATAAAAACAAAATATGTGGGTCTACAAAATAGATAAATAAATAAATAGACATATACGTTCACATATATAAATATATAAATTACTAGTCTCCCCCCAGGACACAAGTGTTCTTCAGCAATTGAATTCTGCTTGCTGAGCACACTCAAGCAACTCTGCAGTCTGCAGCTACCACTTCGCCCATACAGTATAAGAAGGAATCAGTACTGCAAAACTAAACAAGGATATACATGTTGAGGCTCAAGAGCAGGAGCACACTCAAGCAACGCTGCAGTCTGCGGCTACCACCCCACCCATACAGTCTATGAAGGAATCAGTATGGTAAAACTAAACAAGGATATATATATATATTGAGCCTCAAGAGCAGGGTAAGTCCATCCAGGAATTCTACTTGTATGTGTTATGAGAGTGAAGCTATAACATTAGCAGTATTTCTTAGTAGTTCTCAGCATGCTAATAAAACTAACTGCTGTAGCCTTGTGTTCCCCCCAGCTAGATTTAATTCAGATCTCTGTGATTAAATTAACCATCAAGCAGCCCTCTCAGTGCTTTCTGTCTTAGTTTGTATCACTTGAGCCCCACCTGTTTATTTGCATCTCTGTACATTCCCCTTCATTGCTAATGTATCTCCCTACTCTAATCTGAGCACAAACTGGCTAGTAATAAGCAAGTGAATGTGAAGACACACTCCCAACTTAATAAATTTTGCTGTCTCTTCTTTCCTTCACTTTACAGATAGAGTTTGAATTATTACTCACCCCTTCTGAGACCTTCACTGATAGATTTCCACTGATTGCCTCTCTGGTTTCACTGGTTTATTTGCATTCCGCCTAGTTTACACCTCTTGTGCTATCCCTCTCCCCCAATACTAAGTCTATATTAGAATGCTGCTGAGCATGGAGCCATCTTTAAATTACTAGTCTCCCACCAGGATACAAGTGCTCTTCACCAATTGAATTATGCTTGCTGGTAAGCCATTAGACCTCAGGAATTTGCTTAAAGTGGTCAGATTTGTAAAGTAACACTTACTTTTGCCCATTGCTTTTGTCTTGGGCTCTGCACCACTCCATTCGCCCTTGCTAACACTTGGTCTATCTCCGCTCCCCCGCCCTGCCCCCAATTCCCTCCCACCCCCCACTACCTCTACATTTATAGTAATCGCAACCAAACCCACAGCTCAACCTCACCTCACCTCCACCAATCACAGCTTTTCAAGTCAGATCACATTACACCACACCCACTTGCTCCACCACAAAATACTCCCAACCACTCTCATCCTCGCTAGGCATTATTACATCACCTCACACTACTTACCCATCCACATATAGTGCAACCCTATAATTCCTGTCCACACCTCCACCTAGAACCAACTTAAACTTTATAACCATGACTATCGCACAGTTTTTCTGTCTTCTCATAATTCTTTATAACACCACAAGTTATCACTCTAGCAATATCCCTAAACTTAGTAGCACAACACTATATTATGCACTCTCATATACAGACACCGCACATTATAATAATAATATCTGCCCACAATTGTTCAAGAACTACATAACAGACCAGTTCAGGACTAAACACATATGCTCTCATTCCTACTCCAAAAAAAACCAATAATTTCTCACACTCATCAGCAAACTCCAACATCTGTATCACCATTTTAACACCAGGCTCACCATAAGTGGGGACATCCACCCCAACCAAGGCCCAAATCCATCCTGTTCAACACAAACTGCTCCAACACAATTGTCAGAACATAATACCCCCACTATCTTCATCCCTGGGCAAATCAACAACAGCAGCAAAACCAACCATCTTTTAATGCTAAATATTAATATTAGAAGTATCAGAAATAAAATATCTGAACTCCAGGCCACAATAGCACACTACTCCCCAAACATAGTTGCTTTAACAGAAACCTGGCTAAATAAAAACATAGGTAACTCAGAAGTTCTCCCTACCAGCTACAATATCATTAGACAAGACAGGCCCTTTCATAAAGGGGTTGGAACTGCCTTACTTTATAAGTCCAACTTAACTTTACATCAAATACCAAACTCCTCCCCCTCCCCCAATAATTGGGACATATTTAACTCACAACTTCAACTTCACCCTAAAAAGGTCATCACCACAATTGTGATCTATATTCCACCTGGTAATACACCTGCTAGCCTTGAAGACTTCGTATCCTGGTGTTCTTCCACATACACACAATAAACCCTCATTCTGGGGGATTTCAACCTAGATTGATTCACCTGTATATCAGAACCACCAAGTAATCTAATAAATCGCCATGGCTACCAGCAGCTAGTCCAAATTCCAACTAGATGTGATAAAAAATATAAAAGGGAATCCGTCCTTGACTGGGTCCTAACTAACAACCCCACCTAGTACCCCCCCCCCACAGGCAGTCTCCCAGACACCTTAAGTGACCACAACATAATATATCTTATACGTAGTAGAACAAGCATATGCAAAACCACTAACTATAAATCCACTAAAAACACAAAAAAATTCTCTCCTGAGGTCCTCAATACTTTACTCTGTAACTGTGACTGGACCGCCCTAAAAACCCTCCCACTTGACCAGGCTGTAGCATATTTCAACAAAATATTTCTACAACACCTAGACACTGTCACTCCATTGCACAAAATCAAGGTTAGAACCTCTGCAAACCCCTGGCTCGGTAAAGAAACCAAACAAATCCTCAAGTCCAGCGACACTGCCTGGCTTTACTATCAAAAAACGAAAGAAATACAAAGCCTAACTAAGTACCAAGAACTGCGCAACCGTGCAAAAAAATGCATTAGGCTGGACAAAAAAAAATCCTACTATACAACATTACAAACTAAATACCAACACAACCCCCCAAAATTTTGGAAAAATGTAAACCAGCTACTGAAACCCACCCAAACGGCTACCCCCAAACCAACCACCCCTGACACTAAAGTTCCCATGGAAACACAATTCAACTCCCACTTTGTGAACTCAATTCTATCCTTAGTATCACAGGACAGTTCCAACCTCACTACCCTCCCTCCAACACAAATAATACTAATACAAGATTTACCCTCAAAACTGTTTCCACCACTTCAAACAAAAGCATCCTCTCCAAACTAAAAACCTCATCAACAGCAGCTAACCTACTCTCCAGCTATTTCTTGAAACTCACAGCAGATGCTATTGCTATCCCAATCTCCACTCTCATACACAGATCAGTTGTTGAAAACTATATGCCCAAACTCTGGAAAATATTCTATGTTACACCCATACATAAAGACAGCACCTCCACTGAACTTAATAACTACAGACCCATTGCTATACTCTCCCCCCCTGGCCAAAATCCTAGAGAAATGCATTCATACTCAGGTGCTAAAGTATCTCCTGGACAGCAACATCCTGTCACCTACTGAACATGGTTTCAGACCTGCCCATAGTACCACTACAGCTCTCCTCTGCTTCACAGGCACAGTAAACCATCTCAAAAATGAAGGCCTGCAGGTGTCAACATTTTTTTAGATATGTCCAAAGCATTTGACATGTCTCGCACCAAATCCTGCTAAATAAACTAAACCAATATCACCTATCAAATTCCACTCTTACCTGGTTCCAAATCTACTTAACTGACAGGTACCAAGCTATGCAATGGGAAAATTCTCTCTCTCCTCAGCTGCCCATAACTATAGGAGTCCCACAGGGTTCAATCTTAGGACAACTACTATTCACAATCTTCACAAATGACCTCCATACCTCCACACAGCATGCATCTGTCATTCAGTATGCAGATGATACTACCTTAATATGTGCTGCACAAAACATTCCCACCCTCCTGCAAACTACTCATCTAGCATTCTCTGACATTGAAAACTACCTTACCAAAGCCCAACTTATCCTCAATCCAAAGAAAACTCAGCTTATGATTATAACCAGTTCTTTTTTTTTTTTTCAAAACAGGTTTATTGTTTTAACATATAAGATAAATATCATAACAATTTTATACAAGTAATTAAAAATAGGTATTATTATAATATTCAACAAAACAACTAAAGTATTTACAAAGACATCCACTACAATTAGATCAATTAATTAAACTAAAATACCGTGCTATTGAAATTAGAATTTTTTTAACAAATTTTGTAAATTATCCCATACAATATAATATGATGTTTTTCTAGTTGTTCTCATTCTAATTGTGCTTATTTCCATATGGCACATTATATTCATAACATTTTTAAATTCATTGAACGAAGGAGGTGTATCTGAAATCCAATTTCTAGTTATTATTTTCCTGGCCACTGCTAGGATAGACCATAACAAGGGAAGCTTAATCTTTTAACACATTGAGGTACAGGTGTGTTGAATAATATAAGAGACTTAGAAATAATGAAATTGTCTGTAAAAGAGCCTGCAAAATTCATTAATTGACTTCCAGTATTCTTTCAACTTCATACAGTCATAAAACATATGAGCCCAGTCAGCATTAATTTCTACATTACATCTCTTACATAGATTATCTTTATTATTTATTTTATTCATCATCAAAGGTGTATAAAAGATCTATGTAAAAATTTCCATGTATAAAGTCTCCAGACAATGGAAGATGTAGTTCTATAAGCAGATTCCAATATATATTGTTTATCTTGTTGAGTTGGTGGGTCCCCATTAATGGAGGTGAAATAATTCCAGTATGAATCTACACTGTAAAAAGTTTCTTGTCTGATAATTTTATGTATATATGAAAGTTTACCTTTATCAGAAACTTTATGCTGTAAATTTAATATCAAGTAATCAATCAGTTTTGGAATAGATTCTTTAACTGTTATAGACATTAGATCTATTCTATCAATGAGATGTTGTATAAAGATCTGAACCTCTAACCAGCAAGTTTCTCTTAGATCAAATTCTTGTTTTAAGAAATCTAGATTTTTAACTTTATTATCAGATATCAGCTGATACCAGTACTTTAGATCATTATCTATAGCTAAATGAGCTCCTTCAGAAGTAGATGACATAAGCATACCCTGAGTATACATTATAGGAATACAATAAAATTCCATTCCCTATACTTAGGGTGCATGAATATAAAGTTACGATAACTAATAATAATATTTAATGGGTAACAAACCATATGTTTAGGTGTAATAGGTGAAGTACAAAATTCCTTTAGCAACCACAACATGGAGTTATTTACAATCATATTTTTATGTGTTAAGGAGATTTTCATGAAGTGCATACTAATTAGCTCCCAATAATCTTTCCATTTTGCGATATATGACTGATCTATTAATAAAGTAATAACTTTTATAATAGAAGAGATAATATATAAATTAAAGTCTGGAAAAGAAATACCCCTTGAGACCAGCTATTAGTATGTTTCTTTAATGCAATCCTAGGTCTATTAGGTGCCCATAAGAAATTTAACATTAGTGTATTCAGTTTCTTGATAATTATTTTTGTAGGTGAAAGTATTATTGATTGTATTAAGTATAAAATCTTGGGGAATATTATCATTTTAATAATTGTAAGTCTCTCCTCCATAGTAAAAAACATATTATTCCAGGTATTAAAAAGATTTTGTATATTAAGAAAACAGGTATTATAGTTATGATATATAATAGATTTAATATATTTAGATAGTATTATACCTAAATAAGTTATCTGACCTGAATTGGGTACATATTTAGTAAAATCACTAATGAGAATATTTTTTCGTGTATATATAGGTAGTATTTTAGTTTTTTCTTCATTGAATATTAAACCAGAAATACTTTTAAAATTCATCATTTTATCAAATAAAGACTGCATAGAAGAATTAGATCCTGCTGATGTAATTAGAACATCATCTGCAAAAAGTTGAATTTTTGATGTTGTATTTTCGTCTATTTCAAAACCCTCTATGTCAGTACTGTTTCTAATCAAATTAGCCCAAGGCTCCATTACTAAAGTGAATAATAGTGGAGAAAGTGGACATCCTTGCTTTGTACCTTTAAGAATGGGTATTTTTGTGAAACATATGTTCCTACCTTAATATAAGCCAGCGTTCCTTTGTATAAATGCTCAATTAAATTTACAAATGCATCAGAGAAGTTTGTGCATTTCAGTAAGGTAAACAGATAGTCCCAACTTACTGAATCAAATGCTGAACCTATATCAAGACTAATAAGTGTTAAATCTTTCTTTTTCCTATTTGCAAAATCAATTAATGTTAAAGTTCTTCTTATATTATCAAAAGTATTTCTATTTACAATGAAGCCCGTCTGATCTATATCTATAATGCCGCGGATGATTGTCTTCAATCTATCAGCAAAAATACTCATAAACATTTTATAATCAACATTAAGTAATGAGATGGGTCGATATGAAGAACATCTAGTTGGATCTTTATTAGGTTTTAAAATTGGTGAAATAAATGTATATTGCCAAGATGGGGGGGCTATTAACTCAGTTTGGGCCAAAATAAAAACCTTATGTATTAATGAATATGTAGTTTTAGAAAGGATTTTATATATCTCTGGTATAATACCATCATTACCCGGTGCTTTGTTTGATTTAAGCTTATTTATTTGTGTAATAACTTCTGTATATGAAATACTCTTGTCCAATAGTTTAATCTGTTGTTTATTAAGCTTTTTATTCATGTTTGTGGTTATAAACTCCTTTATTTTATCTTTAGGTTCCATGTTAATGTTGTTATGGTTAATCTTGTGAAAGTGATTTCTAAATTCATCCAGTATTTCTGGTATACTAGAAACATTCTTCTTTTTCCTTAGAGAAAAGATTTCTTTGATATGGTTTTGTTTATTCAATCTTTTGTTTTATTTTTAAGTCTATGTAAGTATTTGGGGCTTATTGAATAAGACAAAACTTGTATTTCTCTAAAGTTATTTTAACTTTATGAGTTAAAATTTCTTTGTATTTCTCATTTAGTTTGTTTATTTCTTCAATAACTTTCTTGTCCATAATATTTTCTTTATTATTATGTTTATAAGAGTCTAATTTACTTTGAATATCTAACAATTCCTTATCCCAAGATTTCCTTTTATTATTATACCATCTGATACTTTGTCCATATAGATATGATTTTAAGGCATCCCAAACATAGACAATGGAGACTTCAGGAGTATTATTTATGTCTAGAAAATGTTGTACTTCTGAAAGTATATATTCTTTATAGTCTTTTAGCTGAGTTAAGTATGCTGGTATCCTTTTGATCTGAACATTATGAGTATTTTTTATCATGAATTCAAAAACAATTGAGTTATGATCAGATATAGGACATGAAATGATTTTGGAATTAATTAAATCTGTTACCATCTGGTTAGAAATAAAGACCCTATCTATTTTTGAATAAGTTTTGTATCTGTTAGAAAAAAGGTGTATGGTAATGATTTTGAATCTATCTGATTATTAATATCATTCAAATGATAAGAATTAGCAAAATCATTTAAATGTTTTGCATTAGATGTAATTCTTCTTTTCCTTATAGTGGTAGTATCACTTTCATGTAGTATACAATTAAAATCACCAGCTAAAATAATAGCCGCTATAGAGAATGATTTGATCTTATCAATATGATGTTTCACTGTATTAATACCAATTCCAGGTATCCAATATACATTAATTAAAGTGTAAGTCTTCCCATTAATTTGTATTGTAACCATACAAAACATTCCTTTGTCATCCTGAAAAGACTTAATGGTTTTAGGAATGGGCATACTTTTATTCCATAAAATAGCCACTCCTCTTTTTTTCTGAGTGTGCTCTGAACTAACCAATACTGTATACTTATTAGTGGCTAGTTTATCAATATATTTTTTCAAGAGATGGGTTTCTTGCAGGAAGACTAGATTGGCCTTGTGTAAATTAATGTATCTTATTAGGCTTGCCCTTTTACACGGATTATTCAATCCATTAATGTTTAAAGAAATTCCTTTTAAAGATGTCATTTGGCATTTTTAAAACTCAAGAATCTTATGATCGAAATAACAAATAACAAGATAAATAATGTTACATCTCCTCTTTAGGTGTACCTTTAAATATAGCTGTATTTATTAAATCTCTTATGGGATTTTGTATAGGATTCAATTTTGTTTGTAGTGACAATGAGTATACAAAATATATTGTGGATGTCAAAACTATATACATATAACAATGAACAAGTGAAAATAATGTAAGGATTAAACCTTGCATCCAGCCTGGAGTTGAAAACTCCAACTTAGAGTAGTATTTACTACTCAAGTTAACCCCCTACCCTTAGCAGCAGTACCTCAGCTACCACCTTATCAATTTAATACTAGTTATATTTAACTGAGGTTAACAGTTTTCAATTCAATTATCTATCAAGACAAAACTACACATTTGGTAAAACAGCATCATATAAACTAAAATAAACTTTTTTTTTTAAACTGTTCATACTACTATATAGATCTATGTAATATATAACACTTGTATTCAAATAGAATTCAAATAATCTTGATGTTAGAAATCAAGAGGAGAGAAAATTAGGTTCTAACATTCATTTAAATCAAAAACTTTATCTAATATGATTCAGACATTACATATATTAAGATGCATCTATTTTCTGTCATGTGAATACTATTAACAGCTTCCAAAAAAAAAAATCTTGAATTGTTTGTATATGAGCATTTACTTAAACTCATTATTGTCAATAGAGTAAAATATTGTATTCATAAAAATTATTATAAATCATATTGCATAGTTATGCAAATTCTCAGAAACACTTGCATTATTAAAAAAAAAAAGCCATCACACACATACACACAGACACACACACACATACATACACACACACATACACATATACACACACACACACACACACACACATATATATATATATATCTGATCTCACTGAGTTATGTCCTTGTTGAGCACTATCCTACTTGCTGTCCCTAGAATAAATCTGTCTGCTTTATAGAAAATAATGCACAGCAAACACATTTTAGTAACCAGATTTTACAATCATGCTAACCTACTGCTTTAAAATATATCACATGACATTTCTTCCAGAATAGAATTATAAAATTGTTTATGCATGTCAATCAGATTAATTAAATGAATTATAATAAAGTATATGTTTGGAACAGAAGTTTTTAACACAGATTATTATGCTGCTGTTAAGTAGATTTTCAAAAACATTTAAATAAATGTTTCATTTTCTATGCCTTCTAAAATAAGACATTTACTTACTACAAGAAACTACATCATTTAAACTCATTATAACTGACATTTTATGAATAGAGTATTTTTCCTGAATCTGTGGTGTGTCAGTATGATAACTAGGTCAGAGGTTATACTAACTGCTTTCAGTTTCTCTGTGAGAATTCTGTGAGTTGAAGCTTTTGAAGTAGTTCATGGACACTGTGCATGAGACAGCCCACATCCCAGATTGTCTCCCTTAACATTTTGGCGGAAACTTATTAAAACTTGTGGCAAACATTCATTTTGTCAATAGAGTAAAATATTGTATTCATAGAAATTATTATAAATCATATTGGATAGTTATGCAGATTCTCAGAAACACTTGCATTATTATATAAAAAAAGCCATCACACTCACACACACACATACACATACATACACACACACACACACACACACACACACACACACACACACACACACACACACACACACACATATATATATATCTGATCTCACTGAGTTGTGTCTTTGTTGAGCACTATCCTACTTGCTGTCCCTAGAATAAATCTGTCTGCTTTATACAAAATAATGCACAGCAAACACATTTTAGTAACCAGATTTTACAATCATGCTAACCTACTGCTTTAAAATATATCACATGACATTTCTTCCAGAATAGAGTTATAAGATTATTTATGCTTGTCAATCAGATGAATTAAATGAGTTATAGTAAAGTATATGTTTGGAACACAAATTTTTAACACAGATTATTATGCTGCTGTTAAGTAGATTTTCAAAAACATTTAAATAAATGTTTCATTTTCAATGCCTTCTAAAATAAGACATTTACTTACTTCAAGAAACTACATCATTTAGACTCATTATAACTGGCATATTTTATGAATAGAGTATTTTCCTGAATCTGTGGTGTGTCAGTGTGATAACTATGTCAAAGGTTATACTAACTGCTTTCAGTTTCTCTGTGAGAATTCTGTGAGCTGAAGCTTCTGAAGTAACTCATGAACACTGTGCATGAGACAGCCCACATCTCAGATTGTCTCTCTTAACATTTTGGCGGGAAACTTATTAAAAACTAGTGACAAACATTCATTTAGCAGTGTAAATGGATCTAAACATGACAAAACCTTCACAATGTATTCCACAGATCATTACAGCCTCTATGTAAGTGAAATTAAGCCCAAAATTACCAACAAGCAATAAAACTCAACATTCTTCTCCCAACTCAATTTTCATACAAATCCTATTATTCACTGTGCCCACACAATCAAAAGCATTTCTATATATTAATAAAGAAAAGAAAAAGAGAGTAGAAAATAAAAGGGAGTGAGGCAGAAATAAAAAAATGTAAGAGAAAGCTGTAAGAAGTATATACAATGGAATGTTACTTACTGTTTATATTAATAGAGTTAAAAATAAAACATATTATTTACTCTTATTTAGTTCTGATTATTATTAGTTAAAGCACAACAGATTATTTACAAACAGACATAAGCAGTATAATCAAGAAAGTATAATTAGAAATAGCATTTGAAGAACTTATAAAAACTTTTACAAGGAATAAATATGTTGTTATTCTATTAATGATATTTTCATTACTGTTCTCTCCCTGCTCTCCCCCACCCTTTACCCACTACATAATCTAAATAGAATGTCATTGTTTAAACAAAGAAAATAATAAAAGGAGAAGGAAAAAAAAGGTAAAGATAAAAAATGTATCAAATTACTAACCTTACTTCTTTTCAGAAAGAGAAACAAATTGAATCACAGCTTGCCATTAAATCTTCAGGTATTTTGACTGGTTATGAAACAAAACATTTCTTTGCACATAGAGAATAACTTTGATTAAATCTTTTCCAAAATATTTGTGGCTTTCTGGAAATGCAGGAACTATATTCAAAAGATTAATAATGAACTAAAATGATGAGAAAAAAAACATATAACAAATCATTTGTTTTTTAGTTTCTTCTTCTTCTCTGAAGTCTTCCACGAAGCTTCAGTTGCCAATCTCTTTAATGAAGAACTAGCCCATTCCATTTCTTCTATTTTATCCAAAATCCTTTTTCTTTGACAAACAGTAAAGCAGAGTCTAAATCATCGAAAACCTTAGGACCATCAGGAAGGAAGATTTTAAGCTTGGCAGGAAACAGAAGGTATGTTTTAAACTGTGCTTTTTAAGCTCCCTTATTAGTGGCAGAAAAACTTTTCTTTTAGCTATTACCATGGAAGAATAGTCATTGTCAAAACGCACAGTTGTCTCATTAATCTTAACAGGAGCTTTAGCCCAAGCAGATTTAAGAACCATCTCTTTATCAAAAGATGATAGAAATCTAACTATAACTGATCTAGGATATTTTTTGTTAGAGTTAGTATTAGCTATAGATCTGTGTGCTCTTTCGATACCAAAAGAGAATGCTTCTGGTAAGTCTAAAGTTTTAGGGAGCCAAGTTGTTAAAAAAGAAGTAATATTGTTACCTTCAATATTTTCTGGCAGTCCAAAAATCCTAATCCAGGTCATCCAGCTTTGTTTGTAAATGTGTATTTTGTTTCAGCAGAAACTCAATGTTGATTTCCTCTTCTTGGATTCTATTTTCCATGTCATTCACAGCTTCTTCTATGCCTGTCATCTGGTTCTTCTGTTGTTGCAGGTCTGTATGTAACAGGTCTATTTGTTTTGTAGTTTTTTCTATGAAGGTGTCTATTTTAGTATCCATTTTATCCATTTTATCAGTAAGTTGCTGGATTATAATTATCAGAGACTGAAGTTCTTTCTTGATGCTGGAGTCTTGAGAATTTGTCTTACTGGAACTCATTTCAGACTGATAAACTGACAGGAAAATTTCCACAGTGATTTCTGACAGGAATATTGTTAATATTTCCTTTCTTTTTTAGATATAGTTCAAGAACTATATAAAACAAACGTATTTAGAAAGAAAATTACTTCAAAAATTAATTTTTTAAGTAATTAATTCCTGTCAGTGTAATGAAATTGGTGGAGCTGAAGAAATCTGCTGCTATCCTGTGTTCATCCTTGGCCATGCCGATTATAACCAGTTCTAACAAAAACACTGACAACAGTCAATTCACTATCTACTCCACAAATGCTACTCCAGTCACTCTAGTGGCACAGGCTAAGCTATTTGATAGTCATCTCAACTTAACTATTAAAAAATACGTGCCAAAATGGGATCACTCTACCGTATCAAACCATTTCTTACCAACAACACAAGATCAGCCATTGCTCACTCCCAACTTCTATCCACCCTACTTTATGCATCTCCCATTATGACTAATCTCAATAAAACTGAACTAAGCAAAATGGAAGCCTGCTATAACAGAATTGCCAGGTTTGCTGCAAATTGCTCATATAGTCATCACTGTACTGCTTTGAGACAGCTACACTGGTTTGAACTGCCCAACCTCCTAACCTACAATCAGGTCTGCCTCTGTTCTTCTATCTATTACCTCTCCAATAAGTGTCCTGCCCTCAAAAACCTAGTACAACATCACTCAGCCTAAACGCTTCTTAGATCATCAAGCAAACTACTACTAGAAGTCACCAACAGCTACAATAGCTTTGGAGACATACTATATAGTAGTTCAGTGGCTAAAAAATGGAACTCTCTCCTCACTAGCATAAAAAACACATCATCCAAAGCCTCCTTTAAAAACTTCATTATGCAACATCTCAAGCAAAGCTGGCAGTGCCATGACTGGTCCCCAGGCTAGTGAAAGGTACACATACTATACCTAGAGTACTTGATAATAGTTTTCACTCTTACTATCAAACACTGGCTAATGTACAATGTATGTGCTGTACCTGTGTACTATGTATGTATTCTACCTATGTTCTAAATTTCAGCTGTACACGACAAATCCATTAATTATCTTTATTTTTAAATTAATATTGTCTTGTTTGTTCTCTCCACTGTAACTGTTGATGTGCTACATAACATTGTTAAAACATGTCTATTGTAATTTGTGTGTATACTGATCATGTCTAAATATCTAAATGTATCTGTAATTTTTCAATGTGGAGCTTTTCTCCCTAGGCCTCTGCTGAAAATGGGCCTTTTCGGCTCAGTCAGACACCCCCAGTTAACAAATGTAAAATAAAATAAATAAATAAATAATAAAATAAGTATATATATATATATATATATATATATATATATATATATATATATATATATATATATATGGGTTTACCTGATAACACTGACACGCCAAAACACAGACAACGAAATAACCAACACTAAAAAAAATGAAAAAATGAAAAAAAAGAAAGTTTAAAAACACAAAACTTCACCTGCCCGACAAACCAAAATCCCGACAATCAACAAAACAAATACCTTTCCCGAAAATCACACACACAACACAAGCACACCAAAAACTTTACAAACCTACACTAAACCTTACATGCACAACTATCTATGCATTTACCTTAACCCAAACCCTAACCCTAAGGTCCGTCACTATCGCACACTTACCTTACCTGCACCCTAAACCTAACTCACTTAATCCACCCCTAACCCTTAACTCTGTCACTATCGCACACTTACCTTACCTGCACCCTAACCCTAACTCACTTAATCCACCCCTAACCCTTAACTCTGTCACTACCGCACACTTACCTTACCCACACCCTAAACCTAACTCACTTAATCCGCCCCTAACCCTCAAGTCCGTCACTGTCGCACACTTACCTTACCCGCACCCTAACCCTAACTTACTTAGCCCACCCCTAAACCTAATGTCCGTCACTATTGCACACTTACCTGACCCACACTTTATCCTAATGTCTGTCACTATCACACACTTACCTTACCCACACCCTGACCCTAACGTCCATCTCTAT